>NW_011333888.1:0-5843 GCF_000735185.1 Notothenia coriiceps
ACTGTGAAAAAGTACCTGTTAGCCAGAACTACGCCTAGTGGGAACGCAACCAAAAACGGGCCGGGCGCGCTTAAACTGCGCTGTAGAGGAAATGCGCCATAATTAGACCGCTCAGCATGCAGCCACTCAGAAGGCTTCAAGCTGAATATCTCTGAACTTTACGGAGATGGATTTTTTGATGAAGCGAACTGCTTGCGCTTTTCTGCCAGAAAAAAACTAAAACATTTAAAATACTGTACACACACAGTCACCATACCTGCCAGGCTTGTTGATGTACTTGTGCAGTCTGGCTTTAACTTCATCATAGGTAAGGAAAGCCATGTAGCCGGGGTGCGTCACTGCCAGGAAGTTCCAGTTTCTCAGAATTGATCCCCATGGCTGAAAAACACAATCCAAATGCTGATTTACCTAAAATAATAATATCAACTGCACATTTATTATCCATGCTTAAAGCACAAGTCATTACCAGTCGTGGAAATGGGCCTGTATAAGAGATACATATTAATTTTATAGTATGTTGACACTGAAACTGAATTATTAGGCTGCCGTCAAATGATTAAAAATATTACCTGAATAAGAGAGGATTCAGAGTCTGAGGTTCATTATATCTAGCAAGATAAGCATTTCGGGAGCAGCTTGGGCACTATAACCAGTAGTGTTTGGATCAATTTAACTAGTTTAGGTTTCCTGCAGAACAAATTAAACAGAGGTCAAAAAAAGAACTAGATAACATTAAAGTATGTTTACTTGACTGCTTAGCAGGAAAGACTAAATAGAACTCTAACGGCCCGTCCGCACAGCGGCGTGCGTTGAAGCTTCAACGCTTCTGCCCATTCACTTTGAATGGGGTGACGTCACAATTTGCCGAACTGCATTGTGGGAGCGTTGCTTCGCTTTGCTCGCATTGCTCGCTGCAAAAGTTGAGCAATGTTCAACTTTTGAAGCTTCGGTGGAAGCGTCAGCCAATCAAAACATATGCCAGTACAAGCTCTAGCCAATCAAACCGCTGCTTGTGTGTCCGGGGCGGGAGATTCATGTGATTGGTTGTTGGTCGAGTTTCAGACACGCCCGCCGGCAAGCTTCAATGCACGCCGCCGTGTGGACGCTGCGTAAGAGAACTCGATATCTGACTACAATCTGCACAGCCAAGCAAAAACAACCAAGCCTCTGCATTTCCTCACCTGCCAGCTCAAATGTTTTTTTTCTGAATGACAATAACTAAGTTGTCTGAATCCAAAGATTCTGCATTAATATGTAGATATTAAAAAAAGAATATTGCCATTGACAGATAAGCTGTTCAAATCAGATGCCTTACTTAAGAGCATAAGCTGTGGGTCATTGTGTTGGGAGGACTTCAGGGAAAGTGGGCCAGTTGACTCAAAGGTAGCCAACACTTTCTCCACCATCCTGCCTGTTAGCTGAAACTCCCCAGGGACAAGGATCGGCTTTCCCTCACTTAGTAGCTGGTTTGGCAGAGGAAATAAAACCTAATGGGTACTGGAACTGTCACCGGGCCCGACCACTCTGTTGTTGATTTAAGCTGTAAACTGGATAATGGCCCAAAGAGGAAGGAGATCACATGTGCATGAAAGCAGCAGCAATTTAATGACCTACAGCTAGTGAACACATTATGCACACACCACTGAAAAAGCACAGAAACAGCTGTAGTTTTACAATACCTTTCCCAACGGCGAAGATGTCTCCTGAGAGGATTGCAGTACATAATCATGATGAATTGTCATAAAGTTTCCTACTTTCTTCACCCAGTCATTCTCACTTTCATGCTGGCCCTCTGATCCCAGACCTGCCTCCCATCAGGACTCCTCAGCAGCTAATCATAAGGCTGACATCCATATGGATTCCAATTGAATAAAAGACTACACCTGACTAAACTAACCAAAACTATCCACTGTCAGATACTTCTGCTGTCTTCAAACTCAAGCAGTATTTGGAGTAGATCCTAAAAAGTTTGCGCTTAAGTGGACAGTCAGATATTTTCACAATATATCTAGTCCAAGCAGATTTGCAGTAGCATTGTCGCCGCGCTGCAGTCCATGCACCATGAGTGCAAATGTTCCCGAGAAAATGTTAAGGTCTTAAAGAAGTCAAAGCCACATTAAATATGTTGGCCCTAGCTTTGACCAGACGCTAACCAGAGTCTGGCTGGGGGGACTGAGATTTTACAGTTTTCTACAGTGGTACAAAAAAACTTTACACTCAGCACTGCACTTTCTCAGTTTGGCAAAATAATTGAAACTTAGATACACACACATAAAGGTACATAATTATAATATGATACGATCTGATAGGCTTTGCATCTTTTTCTTATGTTAAAACTGCAAGTGGATTGGAACACATGTAATGAAGACACCAACATTTTTAAGCATTGTGTTTCCAGGTTTTCTGTTCCTCCTATTATCATAAAACATTAAAAACAAATTGCAAAGTCAAACATTACAATTAAGAGCCACATTTATATCGGTAATTTGACAGCATATGTCTGGCTTGTTAGAAGTGTGCAAAACAAAACAACAAACTAGAGGAACCGCATGCAAATGCCCAAACCTTTTATGATCTGAAAACAGTATAAATCACTAGTACAGAGATATGTTATGTGTGTGAAACAATAACATATCAATGTAGGATCCTTAGTTTAGTATGACCAACCTGGAAGAGGCGTGTGAAAATGTCAAACTCAAAGACAGAGATGTAGTCGTTGCAGGTGAGGTCGATGGTGGATTTGAGGGCCATGGCCTCCAGACCCGAGCTGATGGGATGTACTTCATGGAGGCACTGACGGAAGACCTTCCAAGGCACTATTGTCCTACAAAAAAAGTATCAAATCATCATCATAAATCATACCTTGTTAAAGTAAATCTATACCTTGTTAAAGTTAATATTTTGGTCCAGCTTATGACATTATGGTCAAAATGTATTATTACTGTTACTGGGGAAAATAGCAACAGGCTGGACGTGTTATGCTAAACTTTTGTATTGCTACTTGTGTGACGATAATCAAGCTAGAACTTGGGGAAGTGAAACAGAAAAATATATTTGATACATTAAATATTAATAATATTAAAGACGAACAATATTTTACCAAAAATGATCAGTTTCCATTAAGAATAAGCATAACAGGGTGGACTTAAATTGACTCTACTTATAGTGCTTTATCAGGTCTTTACGAACCATCAACGCACTTTAACATACTAAGAGTCATTCACCCTTTCACACCTCGTTCATGCAGAGCAGTGCCAAATGCTCTAGGGTTGGCCATCGGGGTAACTCCGGGTTCAGTATCTTGCCCAAGGACACATCCACATGTTGACTGCAGGTACTGGAGGAACGGCCCTTTTGCCAAATGTTCAATAACCAAATGGAGAATATGGTGACTGAAGAGCAGTCTCAATGATCAAACATGCTACTTTGTGACATAGTTAAAAGTTATTGCAGCAACAATTTAACACTCAAATGCCTGATTCTGTGCGGGAACACAGAGAAAAATAACTATAAAAAGACATTGGCAGAGAGATGAATTTATGTGTAGCCATAAATGTGGCTTTGCAGCAAATACAGAAAGGTGTGTTTGCATTAAAGGGGAAACCTCTACAGAAGCCAAAGGGACGTCTCGCTAGTCACAATCTGTGTTTGAGTGCAAAGCTTTTTAATATAGCTATCATTCAAGAACACTCCAGTGTGGACACTTGTCATATCTATGACATCATGACAGTGGAGTTGGTCTTCACCTAACAACTGAAGCAATTGAGGCGTTCGGCACTGACCGTTTGCAATTCATGGAAATCAACAGTACATAGTGTAATTAAAGTTTTGGAGCAAGGACTCGGAACACAAGTAGAACTCTGGAGAGCTCCAACTGATGGCAGGCACACACTGAAGATTAGTGGAAGTTACAGCCAGATAATTGACCAAGACATTTGCTGCAGCAACAAAGTGATAAAGCTCCTGCCCAACCTACTCTGAGTGTCTCTTGCTCACTCCTCAATATTGAACTATTCCTAAGAGAATAATCAACATTCTATAACCTGCTCCTAGCAGGAAGGGATTTGCAGGGCCTCCACCTGATGAGATGGACTCTGGATGTCCTTACTGCTCTCTGACACTGTGTGTTTGCTTGGTCCTGTTATTATCTGAAGGAGATATTGTTTTGATGTTATGGGCAAACCAAATCAACTATCATGGTCATACCAAAACACGGCTGTGAGGAAAGAATGTTAAAGCTATAAGGCTGTTTGCCAACAGGAGACAGGGGAGGAGAGGAGAGGCAATGGTTATAATAATGATAATAATAATTCAGATCACGAAGTGCTACAGGCATTTAGGATGGAACAAAATAAAGACAGTACACAACACGGTAGAATGAATAAAAAGCAGGAAAAAACAAACAATACAAAATAAATAAATAAAAGGGTAGTAATAAATAAGATAAAAGATCTAGGGAAAGGCTATATTGAACAGATGGTTTTTGAGGCCTTTTTTAAAAGCCTCCACGGTCTGTCGGTTAGGACTAGAACTGAAACTCTAGGGCCATAAAGAAAGCTCTATATCACATAGGATAGTGCATTCACCTACAGTACACCCCTAAAACCCAGATAACAGTCAGGGGCACTATATAGCAGCTAATAAAGATAACTTGGTTATTGTAAGCACAATAAGGCATTTCAAGGCAAACTTATGTACTTATGTTTGTGTGTGCGTGTATGTCATTATCTTAAGAAACAGCTTGTGTTTGAAGTCCCAGTGGTATGGAAGTGGTAATATCCTGGAAATAAAAAAAGAGAAACGTCTCCACTCACAGCTTCTCCTTGTCTTTCTAAATTAAATATTGATTTACCAATAAAGGCTGCAAAGGAGACGCCTGGATGAGTTGAAGCTTACCTTTCTCCAAAGAAATTCCTCCAGAAGTCCGCAGCATCAGCTTTGGTGATCCGGAACGTGTCCCCCTGGAACTGTCCTCCAGGGAAGATGGCTTTTATTTCAGCCAGCATGTGGCTGAAGATCAGAGACAGCTTGGTCAGGTTCCTCCTGCAGAAGAGCACAAGAGAGAAATGGTTATATCTAACACATTGCACATTTTGTTAAGTGCAGATTTACCGAAAATTGTACATTCTCTGACAATATCCCAATATACAATACATCAACTTAGAGCAGTGGTCCCCAACCTGGGGGGCGCTCCAAAGATCGCAGGGGGGGCGCCAGGCCTCAGATGATTTGAGGCCAGATATCATATTTAGAGTTTTTTTAATTTATTTTCTTTACATATAATTGTAACGCAATACATGATCAGGGTATATGCAGGAATCCTGAAGTCAAATGTAATACCTTTTAAGACCTTTTTCAAGACCCTTTCAATACATTTTAAGACCTCATCGCAACTTTGAGTTTTTCGCCACCACAAAATACACCAAAAGCAGTGAAGAAGACCCCGGAGCATGGTTGCCATGGTTGCCCTTCTGTTTATTCTCCGTGTTGGACGTTGTGTTCTCCTGCTGTATATCTCTCAGGTAGTCCACTAGCATATTAAAAACACCCACCTCCCTGCCTCTTCCCCGTCTCATCGATGTTTGTCTGTATGAATATTATAATATTAACAATCATATTATTCCTATCAGCTGTCAATCACTGTTATGATTCACATATTCAGTGTTATTATTAAATAAACTATATTTTTTGGAGGAGTTAATGATGAACGCTCCTCAAGATGCTTGCTCACCCTCCTTCAAATTTGAAAGACCATTAATTACTATCAGAATCAAAGGAACAGTTCAGCGCCCCACAACTTCATTGCAAACAGTTACAACCTTGACTTTACATCAGAAAGAACA
>NW_011333889.1:0-2521 GCF_000735185.1 Notothenia coriiceps
CCCCCCCCCCCCTCGCTATGAGCCCAGTGGCCGTCTGCGAGACACAGCGAAACCCAGCCCGAACACACACACACCCACCCGCAGCCTCGCCGCGTCCCGCCTTCTCAGGGAGGAGAAATTGACGGAGCTGCAGCTTAGAAAAGATTGAGTGTGTGTGTGTGAGGAAGTCCGCGGACGTAACGGCTCCACGGATTGGTCCATTTGGGTATGGACACGTAACCATACCCAGGAAGAAAACAATGGAAAAAGAGAAATGTCCAACGAGGCGTTCTGGGGCAGCATAGACAGGTCTTCTCTGTGTTAGAGTTTTACTCGCTACAGGGTGTACTTTGAGGGTTTGTGACTCTGCAGACCGTTTACATGCAGAAAAAGCAACATAACACACAAGGGGACGGGTAATAACCGGAAAAGCATGACATGGGACCTTTAAAAGTATGTGCTTTATTTATAAATGTTTACATGGACGCCCCCCCCCCCTTAGGGGAATTAATCCACAAAAAACACACTGGACGCTGCACTAGGTCAGAAACCAGAGGAGACTGTGAAGTCCACCGCAGACGGACCACTTTCGGACAAAATGTCCTCTCCATTAAAGGCAGCTCATTGTGGAATAGCCTCCCAACTGAGATACGGGAAAGAGATGGTTGAGAAACGGGTAAACCACTAAATGCACTTTAACACAGGGGTATCTTCTCTTGCACTTTATGTATCGATGCTGCTATGTTGTTTTGCCATGTCATATATACTTGTGTATTCTGCTCTTGCTATTTTGCACTTTTCTTGCATTTCATGTAGTTGTATTTGCTATGTTTGTAAATGTCATTTTCTTAAATGTTTTATGTGAGGGACTGCGGATGGAAAGTAGCTCAAAGCAAATCCGGCATATTTACGCTTGGCACATTTATTGTTTTAAGTGTTCATTAATGTGCACTGTCCCTACCAAATAAACCATTACAATAAATAAATAATCAGAATAGAAAATATTGTTAACTGCAATGTATTGTATAACCACCTGGATGCCTCAATCATAATATGACAATATTTGAATATAATCAAATTAGATGTAAAAAATCTAATCCTAAAAGTGAGTGACATGATATTTGAAGAGTCTGAAGCCGTAGATTTGAAAGACAGGAATATATATATATATATATATAAATACATCTTACCTGAGCCAACAGGCGCCTGCTGTGATGAGAGCCATCGAAGCCACCACCATGAAGACACTGCAGAGGACTGAGAGGACATACAGACACAGTGTGAGGGGAAATCTGTAGGCGTCAGAAGGAGACATGATTCTGACCCAAAGCCCTGGAACTGTGTTAGAAGCAGACTATAGAGCAAGGGAGAGCTTCTGAAAAAAAAGGAGTCATTGTGTCTGATATGGCCCAGAAGGGACAGAGAAACAGCATTGAGAGGAGAAATGGAGCGAGGCACAACTAAAGGACAGAAACACACCTCTTCTGTTCTGTAGCTCCATAATGAATTTGAGGTCAGTCCCGAGATATCACAGCATGGAGTGCTAACATTTTGCCAGACAAAGGAGGTATTTGACTAAGTCTGAGGACTTTAAGGCGCGCGCCTGTTCCCATGAAGATAGATGACGTATTCTTTCCATTTAAAAACGGAAAAAGTTTCACTCAAACTGACTTCAGATTGGTCAATGACCTCAGCTTCATGTTCCTCGGTGCAGGTGCCTTTTCTGCTATTTGACTTGCTTCTATTGCTGTTTGCTGATTTGCTGGTTTTGAGATTAAAATGCCAACCTACGCTGCCAACTACGCTGCATCACAGACATTGATGAAAGAGTGATTATTATTATTATTAGAGTAAGAACTAAATGTACATGTATGGTAAATAAACGTGAGCAAACAAATATACCAACTATCAGCATGTGAAGAGGATCCTGTGTTTTTAGGCATTATGTAGTTTACTTTTAAAGTATGGTTTGCAATTTATCCAACACAGATGTTCATTACATAAATATATACCTTTAATCACACCATGTCTTAATAGAGAATAACATCTGTGATATGGCCTGTTGTTTTATTTTCTTAATCAACCAACTTAATATACCGGGTAAAGTGCATTCCCTTCTGCGCTCACTGATGATTGGTGAGTTAGTTAGGAACTCTCTGAGAGTATTCCCACATTATCTGTGAATACAGGCCCTGGGCTTTGTTACTATACATTTGCATTGAGATCGCATCGACTCAATGCAAATGCATAGTAGAGGGTGGTGTACCTTAATGAAAGTGTTTTTACAACCTCAAAGATACAGTGCAGTGAAGGCAACTTGTTGTCACAGTTAAGATGGATGTACACTACTGGGTTATGTGTGTTTTACTCTACCTTGTAACAACAACAGATGCCTTTTTGTTTTCTTTGTTACATCTTGTGGCTATTAGTTGTCCATGTGTTGTTGTCTGAGGGAAGCAGAAAGTTTGATATAGTGTATTTCTGGTATATTCATTTTAATGTCACCTTATATAGAATGTGTGTTAGACTTGGGATTTCTGCA
>NW_011333890.1:0-6765 GCF_000735185.1 Notothenia coriiceps
CTCACTAACACTAAGAAAGTGGATCACATCACTCCTGTTCTGAAGTCTTTACACTGGCTTCCTGTGTGTCAAAGAACATATTTCAAAAATACTGCTGCTGGTTTATAAAGCACTGAATGGTTCAGGCCCAAGATACATTTCTGACCTACTGCTAAATTATGAACCATCCAGATCTCTCAGGTCTTCAGGGACTGGTCAGCTTTCTGTCCCCAGAGTCAGAACTAAAAATGGTAAAGCAGGGTTCAGTTATTATGCTCCAAATATCTGAAACAAACTCCCAGAAACCTGCAGGTCCGCTGCAACTCTGTCTACTTTTAAATCCAGGCTGAAGACTTTTCTTTTTGTCGCTGCTTTTAATTGAAACTGAGCCGTTGTGTTCATCAGTAAAGTGGAACTTCTGTGTGAACTATTCATATCTTAAACTGCACTGTAACTTTTTATTCATGTGTTTTTTATTCATGTATTTTTTCTTTTAATGTTTCTTTTATTATCTTTTCTTTTTAATGACTGATTTTAAATGCCTTTGTCTGAATGTCTTTCATTTTTGTAAAGCACCTTGAATTGCCTTGTGTTGAAAGGTGCTATATAAATAAACTTGCCTTGCCTTGCCTTGCCTTACCACTAAGATATATTTAATTATACAATCACTTCATAACAAAAACAGTACAGCAAATAAATAACTTAATTCATGTGTTACTATTTTACTTCATGCATCTTCTGGTACTACATATTATATTCAAGGCAAGAAAAAAAACACAAAGTAGAATGAAAATAAATAGTGAATAACTGCGCAAAGTTTGTTTTGAACGAGCAGTGGACACATTTTAAGCAGTGTGATTAATGAATTAGTTTTCCTTTTTATTTTTTGGAACTCAGAATACAACCCTCTTTCTGTATTATGTTTTAGATTTTTATCTAAAAAAAGTATTCATATTTAATGGGCTGGCCATTGTTCTTTATCTCTTTAGTAGCCTACCTTTAAGTGCTTTTTCTAAAATCCAATGCAGGAAGAGGCTTTTAAGCAGAGGGGGAAGGCCCTTTGAATGAAGCAGCTGGTGTTTGGATCTTGCCCTTGTCCTGTTAATTCTTTGTGTGTAACTACAGTGGCCGAAAGGGCCAACCGCACAACAGCCCAATTCATTCCCATTAGGAACAGGCATTGCAGATTCAGAAACAATTTACCTGAAATGTACTTATTCGGTTTATTTTGACAATGTGATTGGATGATTTCTTACAATATTATTAGATTAACTAGGTTAGCTAGTCCCAAATGTCAACAAACACTCCGGTCCCTGCTGTGTGTATCACTTTTTAGTGTCCGCTGGTTTCCGTTGTGTCTTGGAGCATTTTTTTATTTTGCAGTGTTTTTGTTTCGTCAAGTTGGTGAAGATGTTTCTTAATTTGCATCGTGTCTGAAGCTGCAGCGCGTTTCTCTTAATGGAAATGTTCTGGGTGGCTGGAGCACCACCATATTACCCTGCCATTCTCAGCTCTGTGAAATACACTGCACACAATCAAAGAATATCTCAAATGACAACTAAAATGCGGCAGAGAAAGGTTTTGGTTATTATATCAATTTTTCTAAAATCTTTAAAAAGAGGAAATAAGCCCAAGGAAGACATCTAAGGATTGTTTTGATTTGTTTTTCCAATATTTTTTTAAAGAGATCCCTCTCAAAGGTGCGAGGAATTTATTGCACCTTGCTGGAAGATTGTTTTCAATGTTTGGATTAGAAAAAAACTTCAAGACTGGAGACATGAAAAAATTACTTGTTGAAATTGTATTTCTTTCTTGCAGTGCCCTTCCCCTCATTCTCCTCTGCCAGGAAACATTCCCATGGTACTTTATCTCCTCATTGGATCCCCGCTCACGCAGTCCAGATTATGGATGGAGACCAGAATACTTATAAGGCCGGGTTCACCGCTGCACCACAGACAGAGCCTCTTATCCCCTATCTCTCCACCAACATTCTGTATGAAAACAACAAAATAAAAGCCACAGTAAACAGCCTTGACACACAGGAAGCCAAAATAGCTTTTATTTGTGTCAAACTTTGCGTTGAGCATCGGCATACGGGGGCAGAGTGACCTCCATTGATGCTAATGATGACAAACGATGGTGCAGATGAAATTTCACAACGTATTGAGATGTGAGAACAAGCGTCATGTGTTTATGAGACTTGAGGGGGAAACAGTGATTACAAATTAATGTACTCGTCCGCAGCCTCCCTTGAAAACAATTGAGTTAAGAACCTGTCGTGTGCCCGGATTGTAAATGAGGTGACTGGAGCTCCAACTCATTGTTGACATCTGGTTTGTGATGCAGTGCTGATATTCTCAGGCGAGGGAACGGAGAAGCACTATGGAGGCAATAACACATCCACACTCTCATAAAGGGGTCTCCGAAGATTAATTCCAGTAGCCTCTGTTTGGATCATTACACATGTCCCAAACTTTACTGGTCCTTGTGCAGCGCTCTGGTGGTTGGTGGTCAGCGGGTCCACCCTGCCACTGTAGGAACACTAACAGGCCAGCTCACACCACACAGTCCTCCATTCTCATGTTTAAAAGTAGCTTTGCTTTCCCGAATCCTCTTGGCACCTTATTATAGTGAGTTTATTGATGGTAAAATCTTCGTGGGACCCCTTTTAACTAGTAAAGCAAGCCAGATTATCCAGTGAATACCATATCATTAGCTTTTTATAGCGTGTGGTTGTACGTGTTGCTCTCTGGTTAGCATTATCAGTTTTTTTTACCATGATAGCAATATGTCAGATGCTACAAAATCACAGAGACATTGGCTCAGCCGCATCTCCCTTTCCTTTTGTTCTCTACAGACGTTTTTATAAATAAATCTGATTTGATCTGACCTGACTTTTCTTGACCAAATGCCTCCGGGCTTGAAGCTGGTTAAAAAGCCACAGGCTTATGTCGGTGCTCAGTGTGTCAAAACAATGCATTTCACAGGTGCCCAGTGCCCACTCATATCTCATCAAACTTCCACAAGCACATGTTGGAGAGGAACGATGAATGACTTAATATGCTGAATATCTTCTGGGAAATGTGTATCAGATTTAGAAAAGACTACTGGGTGTGACCTTTAGGTTTTTGGACATGCGACTGCCTCACTTTTCATAAAGTTGCAAATAATGGAAAATAGATAATACAAAGCAGCATGATGCTATTGTGAAATACTGAAAAAACTAAAGCTACAGGCTGTACAAAACAAAACAATGAGCTAAAAGACACTCAAACAGTCGAGTCGATACAGATGCACATTTGGGTGATAATTGTCTTGTTAAAGTGAATTAGTTTTTTGGATGCAATTTCAAATAGTCTGATACCTTTTAAAGAGGACATTGAGCTCATCTTCAGGTTCACGTTTGTATGTAGTGTCTCTACTGGGACATGTCTCCATGCTTTAATGTTCAGAAAGCTCTTTATTTGTCTCATACTGCCTGTGCTGCAGCACCTCTTTTCACCCTCTGTCTGAAACCAGAGCCCAGTCTGCTCTGATTGGTTAGCTGGCCTGCTCTGTTGTGATTGGTCAAGCGCTTAGAGATGTCCCACCCCTTAGCCTATCCCATACAATGTGTCGGAGTGCTAGCAAATAGAAGCCAGAGTGTTACATAGTGATGTAACTATGATATGGGGGGGAGTGTGTGGGATAGGGAACACAGGGATTTTAGCCTTTTACTAAACACACTACAGGAAACGGGTAAACCCCAAAAAGCCCTTGAAACTAAAGTGCATTTTTTTGTTTTACTTTCCTTGCAATTACAAATGAACTTGCTTGTTAACAAAATAAAAAAAATAATCAAATATGAGAGCACAAGCTTTAAACTCACATGCAGGTTTTTAGTACATTTCATCCCCTCTTTAGGCTGAAAAACGTACAGAACGTTATGTTTTCTTTTTACTGTTTCACACCCTACATATAACCCCAATATTAATGACTGTGCTATGAAACTAGAAACCACCTGTCAAATTAGCTAAAAGTCAAAACAACAGCTCTCACCTTCCTTTGCACCGTATCAACGCCATGCTCCATAAAACAAGAAGAAGTTCAAGCGCCGCAAGCCTTTATCCTAAAAGTCATGGAGTAATAATGAGTCTGTCATCCTGCTGTAGCCCGGCCTCTTCAAGTGGAGCAGGTAAATATTTAGTGAGGACTGTGATTGCTGCCGGCCATGGCCTATTCGTCTCTGTCTCTAAGTAATAATACAGAGCCGTGAACACTAATGTGCCAGAGGGAACACGACAACACGCTCTGCAGAGGAACCCTGTTTGCATTGCTTCAATACAATTGAGTCCGTCACTCCATTGTGCGCTAATGAGTGTTGATCTTGAGTTACCACTGCGATCTGGAGTCATTTTAACGATTATGTTACACTGTTAAGCATTTTATCGTTCAAATAACGCTGTTTGTGCCGATTAGTGATCCCTTTCAACGGGGGCTGTTGGTGTGAAAATACAGCGCCTGGCAGGGAAAAGAAAACCTTTATAGAACGCGCTCGTGTTCACGGTTCTGTTTTCCATTAAGAGCGTACAAGTAGCCCAGTGAACAGCTGTGGCGCTCATCCAAGGAAATGTTTCTGCAGGCTCCATTAAAGATGGATCACTACAAATGGTAATGTCAGCTACACCGGCTGACTTTCCTATGGCTTCCCAGGGGTCAGCTGGTGGGAAGATCCTCCTCTGCACTTGCATTCACGAGGTAAATATGCATCCGTGTAAACAAGCGTGAGTGACAGTCCGAGAGGGCGTCTTGGGTGCACAACATGGGGGAGAAAGGCCTCCATATGTGGATAAACAGAGGGGAGTAATGTGTCTGCTCCTGTGGGGAGAGAGGAGGCCCTGTTTGCCTGTCAGGCAACAGAATAGGGAATACAGGCTTCTCACGGGGTCAGTGGGAGCGGCTTCAAATCCTGTTTTGTGCTCTCAGGCCTGTGTCAGAGACAATGTGGATAATGAGGGAGGAATTTGGTGCTGGGAGCAGTGCACACGCACGCACGCACGCACGCACACACACACACGGTAAGCACCTCGCCCCGGCCCCGGGGAGCCCGTCCAGCTAGCTGTCTCCGTAGGGCAAGACTGTATACAAAGGATCCTCCATGATCGATGTAACTGAATACACTCTGATAAGAATAAGAATAAGTCCAAGTCCTGGATCTCGGACTTGAATGCTTTGTATTTTTGTTACACGGTCGTATTAATAAATGGCGAAAATGTATTTATTCCAATTCTACAAGTTCTTTAAGAGCACTTAATACCTGAAATCATCTAAACATGACCCATAGGAGCTGTATGTTTGAATAAAAATGTCTGAGTCTGTTGCATTACTAACACTTTACCAAGCCAGCTTACAAGTGTGTCCAATTAAGCCCATATTATTAATTGAGGCTGATGTGAAACTGGAAGAGTACAAACAGCCGAGGTTGAGGAAAAAGGGTAATTCACATGGAATAACAGCATACAGGACATTTCAGGGAACCCAAAATTGTAAAACAAAGTCGAGAAACGGCATAAGACTAGGGTTGGAGTCGAACAGTCAAAAAATCAGCTCCTATCGTCTATCCCTATTGTCTATTCCTTGACCTGGATAGGAGAATTCAAAAGGATTTAGGAGAAGAGACTGCGGTACTTTAGAGAATCCGACTGCACTTTCACTATCCGACGTGTTTATGATGCGCCTGTGGACGTCATTGTGTGCGTCTGCTGCTGTGGGGAAACTATGGAAACTACAGTTTTCTATACAACGGACTACAACTTGGATGTTTAATAAGAACGACAGACTCATCTAGAGACTCTGCACCGTGCTCTGATGCTGTTGTTTGATGCTTTATGAACGTGGACAACAGAGAAACATATTCTTCATGACCAAAATTGGAATTGAAATAAAAAATGAAAGTGAAACTTATGCTCGTCACCCTTTCCCTCCGGTCCACATTAATACAAATGATCCCAATACGTATGATTGTATGAACTATGAAAATATCTTAAAATCAATACAAATGTATTTATTATAAACGTTAGTCTTTATCACTGTGTATATCACCATTCAAACATCTTTTAAAAGTTGAACAAACCCCACACAGCTCAGTGAAATGTTGACTTTATTTGATAATTTCAGTAAAAACTAACGTTCATATTTCTCTTTTTGATTATAATACTGATGAACGTTCAAAACAAAGCACTTTGGCAACTTACCACATACGTTTTTAAAATGCTTAATAAGCACCGTAACTTTCATGATATAATTTCTCCGTCATAATCGTTTGTTTCCGTGAACGGCCGACTGTTGTGTGACGCAAATGCTGCTGCTGCAAGGCATTGTGGGGCAGCATTTTCTCCTCTCCTTTCGTTTAGGGAGGTCCAGTGGTTCCTAAGCTAAAGGAGGTTATAAAGGAAGTTTGAAACCTCCTTTCCTATCATTCTAGAGAATTTGAACGGCACTTATCATGGCTGCCACTGAGGGACTTCCGGGTCATTTCACTCGGTTAGGAAGGTTCCTAAGCTAAATGGACTATTCGAACGCAACCCATGGCTGCAGTCGAATAGTCCAAAAATCAGCTCCTAAATTCTATCCCTATCGTCTATCTTTTGACCTCTGAGTGAAACGTCACGGGGTTAAGGGATAGTGGATAGGAGAATTCAAAAGGACTTAGGAGAAGAGACTGCGGTACTTTAGAGAATCCGAATGCACTTTCACTATCCGACGTGTTTATGATGCGCCAGCGGAAGTCATTTTGTGCATCTGCTG
>NW_011333891.1:0-1999 GCF_000735185.1 Notothenia coriiceps
TAGCCTCCTTTAGCTTAGCGGTGGTGACGTGAAGTCATGTGACCGTGCTGTAGTTCCTTTATAGCCCAACATTAGCCTCCTTTAGCTTAGCGGTGGTGACGTGAAGTCATGTGACCGTGCTGTAGTTCCTTTATAGCCCAACATTAGCCTCCTTTAGCTTAGCGGTGGTGACGTGAAGTCATGTGACCGTGCTGTAGTTCCTTTATAGCCCAACATTAGCCTCCTTTAGCTTAGCNGCGATTGCGATTTTCCCGATTACATAGACCTCGTATTTCCTTGATTGTCGTGAACTCATAGATGAGCGAGTTCGCTTGACGTGAAGTCATGTGACCGTGCTGTAGTTCCTTTATAGCCCAACATTAGCCTCCTTTAGCTTAGCGGTGGTGACGTGAAGTCATGTGACCGTGCTGTAGTTCCTTTATAGCCCAACATTAGCCGCCTTTAGCTTAGCGGTGGTGACGTGAAGTCATGTGACCGTGCTGTAGTTCCTTTATAGCCCAACATTAGCCGCCTTTAGCTTAGCGGTGGTGACGTGAAGTCATGTGACCGTGCTGTAGTTCCTTTATAGCCCAACATTAGCCGCCTTTAGCTTAGCGCTGGTGACGTGAATTCATGTGACCGTGCTGTAGTTCCTTTATAGCCTAGCGTTAGCTTCTTACTTCAGAAATCGAAAGAGGTGTTCATATGTGCAGATTATCCTGCTGAACTAAACGTTTGTTTGACACAGAGATTATTTTCTGACAATAATCCAAAATCACATGGAGAGATCCCATTGGACCAGGGAGATGCTGCCTTCAGGGACCAACACAGAAATACCACATCCCTGCTCCACTCTATAAACCATTAGTATTATCTCAAGTGCTGTTTGATCTCCAGTCTGTTAATGGCTCCTTGTAATCTGATTACACAGAAGTAATTCCTAACCCTCCTCCTCCTCAGTGATTTCCCTCCTGCAGGTTGTGTGATCTCGTGGTGGATAGATTTCAGATTTTGTTATGGTGGTTTTTTGTATTAATTGAAATGGCTGTCTGTCTCCTCAGTGATTGGTTCTCCTTCACATCGTAATCATGGGTTTGATCTTAAAATGGAAATGGTGAAATGAGATGGTGATGCTGATGATTTTTGAGCGTAGTGATGATTTCAGTAATTCAGGGCTTCGTTTCCAACCAGTGAGTTTAACCCTGTGGAGGCCTCTTTATTAAAACATGGCTTCAACTATTGTGTGGCTCCGCAGGGTTAAATAAAGGAATCGGTGTTTGAGTTTCTCGTGGATCTGATGATCGATGATTCCTCCGCTGTCCGCTCTGCACCTGAAACATCTTTCTTTCTTTTTAATTTATGTTCCACCTTTTTCCATTCCCTCTCTAAATGTCCCGTACGTCTTCTCCTCTCTCTGTGTCTCATTTAAACCACAGCACACCTTCTTTCTGCTTCGTTTCACTTTTTTAAGTTCAGATTTCTCTCACTATATGTTGAATTATGTTGAAATACAAATGGACTGTTTTATTAACGGCATGATGGGGATGCCTGATCAATGCATTTTATAACCTAGCTTCATTGCGAGTGCCACCGTCAGAGAACTCTAAGACTCTTAATATCAGTTTTTTACCTCAGTTATGTGACCACGGTCATATCAGTATTTTAGCGTCATGTATGGTGCATAATAAGAGCATTTATTCATGTAATTCCCACAAAAGAAGGATCACAATACGACTAAATTGTGCCATTTTAATTCCAAGAAGCCCAACGTTTGTCATATGTAAAATAAATGCTGCTAAATATTGATTTAAAAAAAAATTAAGAACAAAGATTACTTGTTATTCTAAAATCTAAACGTTTTGACTTTTTTCTGAAAATCTCAGAATCTTTTTTTGCATGGAAATTCTCATTTTTTTCAGTAAATCGCAACATTTTGGGTTTGTTTTAAAACATCAAAATTATTTTTTTCTGAAAATGTCCAAATTCCGACTTTTTTCTGAAAATGTCAAATTAATCTATT
>NW_011333892.1:0-1687 GCF_000735185.1 Notothenia coriiceps
CCCCCCCCTCCTCCTCCCTGTGAGCCCAGTGGCCGTCTGCGAGACAGTGAAACCCAGCCCGAACACACACACACCCGCAGCCTAGCTGGGAGTTTGTGTGTGTGCCCAGGCTGAGTTCCGCGGTGTCTCTCTGTCTCGCCGAACCCACACCAGTGAGCCAGCTCACAGTGTCCTGCTCCTCGCAGCAGCGAGCCTCGCAACGTCCCGCCGAGTGTGTGTGTGAGGAAGTCCGCGGATTGGTCCAAACGTAACGGCCCTGCGGACGTTACTAAACCCGAAATACGTCACTATACCCAAGAAGTAAACAATGGAAAAAGAGAAATGTCCAACGAGGCGTTCTGGGGCAGCATAGACAGGTCTTTTCTGTGTTAGAGTTTTACTCGCTACAGGGTGTACTTTGAGGGTTTGTGACTCTGCAGACCGTTTGCATGCAGAAAAAGCTATAACACACAAGGGGACGGGTAATAACCAGAAAAGCATGACATGGGACCTTTAAAGCTGCACAGCAATGTAACTCAATCACATCTACAATCAGAGACCAGACAACATTCAGTTGATTTAAATCCCAATTTAAAACCTGGTTCGTGAGGAATCAGCTCTGAAACACTGACGCAATCTTCTGCTCCTTACAACCCACATGCTCTTTTTTGTTTAGTTTTATTTGATTTGTTTTATTGTTTTATTAACATTTCCAGGAATGTATGTTGCATGTTTTTATTTGATTGTATTTACTTGTTTAAAATGAAATTTGTCTTTAGGTTGATTTACAACATCTCTCCAGGGACTACAGATGAAGAATAGCCTCTTGGCCAACTGGCACATATACAGACATGTTGATTCATGTGCACTGTCCCTAAAATAAATGAATAAACAAATATAAAAAGGAAAACGATATATAAGTCAGTGTAAAAATCTCACTGGTTCGATGCAGTCTTTGGAGAGAGGAGGTGAGGGGAAGGCAGCGAAGATCAGTACGCCCACATACAGGTAGGTGAGCCCGACTAGAAGATAGGCCACGGACAGGTCCCGCACCTGAAACAGAAAACACAAATGACATCAGACTCAGCATCTCTTTACATCAGGCCCTCAGGGGTGTCCAAACTCTTCTCACCGAGGACCACAAAAAATACTACTGTAAGGGCTGGGCCTCTAGAGGTATATCGCCTCATAAGTTCAGTTATAAGTTAGCAAAATCAATCAAATGTAGGTACATGATGCTTGTGAGTGTTGGCAGCTCATCCCTTAAAACAAAAAGCCTCAGATTGATTATAATAAGAGGAAACAGGAGGTGTATACGTCTAGCTGGTTATGTAAATAAGTCATTGGGATTTTTTCTTATCAACTAAGATATGTCAGAAAATGTTTCCAACTTTAATTGACTGAATTTATTTGAAAAGTGGTCTCATTAACACATGAATACAGTCTGATATATTTGTACATATATATTTAAAAAGTACAATATAAGACAAGCACAAGTTTCATTTGTGGGCCGTATTCCATTATACTTTTTGAATTTGATGAGGGCCGATTCAAAATAGTAGTTTGGACACCCCTGCTCTACACACTGGGTGTTTCTCAATGTCGAGGAAGGATGCTCAAGAGCCACTATTTCAAGCATACTACGTCATCGAGTGCTGCCGAAGGACTGTTCCAATGTCAAGCATACTTGGAATTCTACCGAGCCCGG
>NW_011333893.1:0-2076 GCF_000735185.1 Notothenia coriiceps
GTGTTGTTGTGTGTGTGTGTGTGTGTGTGTGTGTGTGTGTGTGTGTGTGTGTGTGTGTGTGTGTGTGTGTGTGTGTATTAAGTGCTTCCTGAGTCCCTTGTTTTCTATGTCGGGCCTTTCCTCAGTACGGTCTGTAGTAGCCTCATAGAGTCATCTGTACATTAGCTCTCCACAGATCTTATGTGTTTGTACAGAAAGAAATGGTTGAGGGGGTTCCATGAAGCATGCAGACACAATATTAGTACTTATGAATCTATATCTAAGTTAAAAATATGTATTTGGTCTATTTATGCTCTTATTTATTTATTTTTTAAACTTTGAGATTCTGTTGAAGTGGTCTGTCATGCTCTTCTGATCTTATGTTGTATTGTAAAGAGATTATTAATATATATCCATAACTATTGATGAACCCATAATAAAATGAACTATCGACTCTTCTTCCATGACTGATCTCTATATGCATTTCCAACAAACTGTATATAATAAGCTTACGGTTTGTATCGATTAAAGTAGTTCCTATAGTTATAGAATGTTACTGTAGGCGTCAAGTAGGAAACAGAAAACAACATAAACCCAAAAAATTGAACAAAATATTCCAATACGTTTTTAAACAATGTCAAACCGTATTGTGTAATTTTTTTTTTGAAAAAACACTGCGTGCGGTATTACTTATAATGGTGCAAATAATATTGCATTTCACTACAATTGTATCGACAGTATCGTGGGATGCAAAATACTATTTCCTTCATTAAGTAAGGTTATTATATATTGAGAAAATATTTTACTTTCAGTTTTATGCAATATAAACATACTATAGTCTACATAAAGATACCAACAAAGCATTGTGGTTAAAAATCTAATTATTAAATTATTTGTACTTCTAGCAACCTTTTTAGGACACTGCTATGTAGTCTGATAAATAAAATAATAAGCATGGAATAACTATATAAAATAAGGAGATTCAAGTAAAAAAGCTTTCTGATTTCATTTCCGCATTAACTACTGATTTGAAAATGTCATCATTTTAGGAAACTTAAAAATTGTAGATACAAAATTGTCCACTGCAGTTTCCAATTGAGTGAAAAGTTTTAGTTTGCAATTGGTAACTCTGGATTTCCATAATTATTCCCTCATGTCCCATCAGACACATCACTTTGACAGATGATTATAGATAGATAGATCTTTAATTTGTCATTGTACAGGTACAACACAATTACAATGAACTCAAGGTGCCAACACGCAACAACAAGACTCTGAAAACAACAAGACAATATAAAAACAACAAGACACTATAAAAACAAGAAATGGGACTTAAATAGACATGATAGGGAATGTACATAAATAAATAATAAATGAAATTGCACGATTCCCCTCGTATTGCACGGAAGGCTTATATAATTTAAATATTAGCAGCGTTTAGTGCACATATGGCCCTGGGAAAAAAACTGATATAACCCACTACAGGAAAGGGACAGCCCCAAAGAAGTAAGAAGTATAATCAAATATATAATAGGGCCTCTTTAAGAAAAGGTACGAATGACGGAAACACGTTTTCTTGCCTCCTAACAAAGTGACTGAGCATTTGCCGTGTGTAAGCGTCATTTCTTTGAGCATTAGGAAAAGCGCTTTAAATCCCATGTATTGTGATGTGTCTCTACAGGAGCTGTACTCTCAGTCGTACGACTCGGTGGGCGTGATGTTCGCCTCCATCCCGGGCTTCGCAGACTTCTACTCTCAGACGGAGATGAACAACCAGGGAGTCGAGTGCCTCCGGCTCCTCAACGAAATCATCGCCGACTTCGACGAGGTGAGACTTTGAAGCGTTCGCCCGACATGCAGGGGAGCAGCGTCTATAAGTAAAACCTCTCTGATGGAAGCATGCAGCTTATTGCCCAGAACACTTCAGAGCTGATTAATGCCAACGTGTCAGAGGAGCTGAGAAAGTGTTTACCTCAGATAGAAAGAAGAGACTAAACTCTTCCAATATAATGGAGACTGTTTCATAAAGGACTGAACTTCCTCTTGTATTGATTTCCCCAAACGAGATACAGAAGGATGTGTAAGAGTTTGATTATT
>NW_011333894.1:0-4479 GCF_000735185.1 Notothenia coriiceps
CCTCGCGGTGGTTTTGAAATGCTCCCGATTTCCGAGGCAGACAGGTAAACATCCACTAACTCCAGTGCGCGCCCACCACCAATAATACCACGTGATAAATAGAAACACATAAACCTGAAGTCTGGCTCCGACGACTTTAACCACAACATTTCAAATGTATTCTCGACATTTCCACGTAACTCTATAGGTTCCAGCTATTCGCAATAATCTGACTTTATTCAAACACTGTAAACTTTATTCTAAAATAAGAACTTTATTTCCCACATTTCAAACTTCTTCCCCACCTTTAATGGCAATTTACTATAATTTCAACTTTTTTTTCGCATATATTTTTTGCAACGCAGTTTAAAAAACAACAAATCGTGCCTGGCCCTCATGCTCTTCCATAAAAGGAGGAGGGAGGAGTGTGTGTGTGAGACAGAGAAAGAGAAAGAGAGAGAGAGATCAGTGTTAAAACTCCACAGTTCCTCAGCAGCTGACACACACACACATCACCTCCTCTTCTTCTTCCTCCTCGTCCTCCTCTTCCTCCTCCTCCTCTCCTCCGCCGGTCCTCCGCTCCTCTCCATGCCGGCGGACTGGAGCTCTTCGCCGGACTCAGCATGGCGAAGATCCGCGTCTCCTACGAGTATTCGGAGGCCGAGGACAAGAGCATCCGGCTTGGTTTGTTCCTGATCGCCTGCGGGATCCTCAGCCTCTTCATCCTGGGCTTCTGCTGGCTGAGCCCCACGCTGCAAAGCCTGCAGAGCAAGCCGGCAAACTGCACGGTGAGGCGGGGAGAGAAGCGGGCAGCAGCCGCTGATCTGTGGAGGAGGAGGAGGAGGAGGAGGAAGAGGAGAGAGAAATACTACCGTTTTTAGTGGGTTTTTTAGCAAGGTTTTTACAGTAGTTGTGAAACTTATAACAATCGTGTCTTTGTTATTGTTAAGGGCCAAAACATGTAGGTGTTGTTATTAAGAGCAGTCGCAGTAGTAGATACTCCAGTGTTAGTGTTTTTATACTGGTGTTGTTTCCATTGACAGTATATATACTTATAATAAGTAATAGTAACTTCTTACAGTGTTGGGTTTGTTGTTGTGAAAGAAATATAAGTTATATTTGCTGTTTTATTGGTAGTAAGGCCCAAAAAATGTAGGTGTTATTAAGAGCAGTCGCAGTAGTAGATCAAGTTTTCCGGATTAGTAGTTCTGAAACTTATTACAGTTGTGTGTTTGTTATTGTGGTTTACAAATACGTTGTTTTATTGGTAAGGGCTCAACAACGGGGGTGTAGAGCAGTCGCCGTAGTGGTAGATACTTCAGTTTTAGTTTTTTTATGCTGGTGTTGTTTCCATTAATAGCATTTATAATTAGTCATTGTAACTTCTTACAGTGTTGTGTTTGTTATTGTGGTTCAAAAAATATTTGTACATGTTTTATATTGGCAGTAAAAGGGCCTTGTTGTTAAACATCTCCTCTGGTTTTGGTGTAGTAGCTGTTATTAGGAGCAGTCGTAGTAGCAGTGTAGTATTTGAGTTTCACTGGGGTCAACATTTGCTTTTATAACCAGGGGGTTGTTACTCTTTTGCTATTCTTTTTTTTAAATAATAATATAACAATAACAAAAACAATCTATTTTCCACAATTTGCTTCACATCAAGAAAACAAACATGATTTATTTTCAGCCTAAATGAGTTGAAATTAAATCAAATAGTATTTTTGCATTATGTTAAGACTAGTAGTAGTAGGAGTAACTAGTCTTAATGAACAGTTGTGAAAGGTATTGCAGTCTTTGTTATTGCAGTATTAAAATAACTGTATGTGTTGTTTTAGTCGTGGTATAGGGCCTTGTTGTTGTTGTTGAAAAAAATGTACTCTAGATGTTGGTGTATGTTGTTTTTGAGAGCAGTCGTAGTAGTAGTAGATAGTATTTGTGTTTTCCTGTCATTATACTCGGGTCTACGTGTATACAGGATTATATTTAAAAGCAGTTTTTAAGCCATTTTATTTCATTTAAACTAATTTAGACTAGGATGAAGAAGAGTAGGTAAAAATACTCCTTGTTGTTTTTACTCGTCTTTTTTCCATTAATAGTCATTATAGTAACTTCTTATAGTGGTGTGTTTGTTGCTGTGGTATTAATATACGTTTTATTATTATTTTAGTGCTAGTTTGGGCTTTGTCTTTGCCAACAATTACTGTTGTTGTTGTTGTTAAGAGTAGTCATAGTTGTGTTTTAGTATTAACGGGGTCCACATCTCTAGTTTGAATCACTATGGATGTTGTTATTCTTTTGCTTTTAGTAATAACATCTTTATACTAGTGTTATTTTTACCAGTCTTCTTTCCATGTATTGTTGTGTAACGTATTGCGGTCGTGTATTTATAATTGTGGTATTTTATTTGTTATTTGTGTGATATGTAGAGCCTTGTGTCGTCATATGGACCTTTGTATAAGTAGGGTCTCTCTCGGCGTAAAGACCATTAATTTGTAATATCATGTGTAAATGGGTAGTTCTGAGATAGTGAGTATTATGAGGTTGTTGTCAAATACATGTATTTTAGGATCGCATAAATAAAACAGTTGAAGTATTATTTGATTGGAAGTAGCGGAGTGTTGTTATTAAAAGCAGCAGTATTAATAAGCTGTAATATTGTTATCGGTGTCCAGATTAGTAGATGTTAGTTAGCAGTAGTAAAGTTAAAAGTGCAGCCTCACCTCTCAGGGGTTATTTTGGGATCCCACGTGTGTTTCTTTATTTACCGTAGAGCTTACGATGTTCAAGGGTAATTCATTTTCATCGTACAACACAGCTCGGTGCAGGTTTTGCAATATACATTAGTCAAGTAAACACACCACATGTTTCCTCTCGTGTGTCCTATAGGTTTAGTTCATGTAAACGGTCTGCAAAGCAAAGGGTTAAAATCTCAAAGTTCTTGAACACATTGACATCACTACGGAACACTCCTATTGCCAGCTAACCAATCAGAGCAGACTGGGCTCTGGTTTCAGACAGAGGGTGAGAAGAGGTAATAAAGAGCTTTCTGAACGTTAAATCATCAGAGCTTTGAAAGGGGCCTCGGTCAATACGTGCTGGGAATCGTTACGGTAAATCAAATGATATGACATGTTTTAACCCCCCCCTGTCTGGCTCACATCAATCATATATTTCCCGTGGTAGCAGAAGGAAGTCATGACCTTTAGCTTTGTGGCAGAAACCTTGAGTTTTATGACGTCATTTCTTTGAGTATGTTTTTACGGTCGATACTAAGTGTGTTTCTTGTCCTCGGCTGCGTCACTGAGCACTGTGGATTATTAAAACTGTTTGCGTTTCAAGGAGTTTTCTTTTTGAAATAAATCACGGCCGGCTCTTTTCGGCGGATGATAAATTTCCCGCCGGCTTGATTTATTCTGCTGTTAGCTTATTGCATCTGTCCGCTGCATTACAGAGAGTGGACGCCTGTTGTTGTTTCTTTCTGTCTTTCAATCACAAACTCACTCCGTCATCCTCTAATCTGCAGCTTTATATCTCATCAATCACAATACTTGGACTTTATGAGCCTCTCTGAGTGATGAAGGAAGGTCAGACTTTCATCAGATCTGTGCAGATTGATTGTGTGTTCATCGTGTGTTGATATTCGTTTTGTTGCCTGCGGCTGCTATTGAAGTCCTTTAATGAGGAGGAGGAAGAAAAGCAGCCACAAACCAGTTTTTTAACAGAAGTCCCTCAAATCTGCTCACATATTAATACAGTTTCAGATCTGCCATCAGGATCAATAGTAGTTTGATAAATGGCTCCTTGATTTGAGACAATATTTAGCAAAAGCTGATTATCACTTGTTAGCCAACTACCGCTATTTCAACTGCAATGACGACTCTAATTAAGCTAACGATAGCGCCATGAGTTGGTGGAAAATGCTACTTGTTTGTAAACGTAAACACTAAAAAGCTGCTTAAATACACTGGATGACTACATAGTACATACACGGAGTATTAGGGCCACACTTAGAAGAAAGAAAACACAGAGATTTTGAGAATAAAGTAATAATTACGAGATTGAAGTCGGAGTTTCATAAGTGACTTGAGAAGCGGACTTGGAGGAGATTGTCTCCTTTCTGCAGGAGGAAATGTCTGGTTCTGGCCGACTACACTACACTACACTACATTACACTACACTACACTACACTACACTACACTACACTACACTACACTACACTACACTACACTACACTACACTACACTACACTACACTACACTACACTACATTACACTACACTACACTACACTACATTACACTACACTACACTACATTACACTACACTACACTACACTACACTACACTACACTACACTACACTACACTACATTACACTACACTACACTACATTACACTACACTACACTACACTACACTACACTACACTACATTACACTACACTACACTACACTTACACTACACTACACTACATTACACTACACTACACTACACTACACTACACTTAC
>NW_011333895.1:0-2677 GCF_000735185.1 Notothenia coriiceps
ACAGCCCCACCAAAAATATTTTCCACCAGCCGCCACTGCCAAAGTGTAGCACTGACCTGCATGCCAAGTAGGCTTGACTGGTTGGATTGGTTGATCCTACCTCCTGTCAGGGAGTTTATTCCATTGTTTTTATTTTAGAGTATAATCCACAATTCAAGAACCGTTCTGCTACAAGAATACATTTCTCTTCAAATAACTTCATTTGGTTTCCCATCTTGCCCAAGCGCTGCCCATGACATGGTTAATCAAAATATGTTCACGTCTGTTTCCCATGTGGAGATGTTAGATTTTAATTTCCTGACTTTGTATTCAATTCCGTTATATTTTGGTTTGCAGCACTGCTCCCAGGTGTTCCAATACATAGCATATGGAAGTCACAATATACACATTTTTAAAAAGCTGCAAAAACACATTCAAATACAGAAGATGCTGCAACACAACAACAGAAACTGTTTCCAGGAAACACTAACGGCACACAGAGCTCAAAGTTCCTCATATTTGTTCAGAAACTGGAAAAGAATAGTTGTTTATAAATGTATGTGTACAAACCACAGTGTCTATCTATGGCATGGCAAATAAAGTCCCTACTCTATTTATGTCTTTTTGACGTTATGTCGAGTGTGGACGGAGCAGCGACAACTGTAGCTTAGCCTGATCTATCCGACCTCCAGTCAGAAAACACACATTTTAAAAGGGTTTTCCTGCTGTCTAGCAGACACACTCACCAAAGCATTCATTCTTTTTTTTTTATTATTGGTATCAGTATATATTTTTGTCAAGCATAATTTTGATAGTGTATTACATTCAAATCACTGCAAAATATGTTAATTTTGTGGTTGTTTGTTGTTTGTATCTAAATGGAAATAAGCCCCACTTCCTTTCCAGTGTCCAGTTTGAGAGACGTGAGTAAACACAAATGATAAAGGGTAATTTACACGTAGACACCTGCTGTTTATTGGCTTTTGAGGTTATTTAATTCAGCTATCTATCAGTGGTGTAGGAGATTTGATTCCATCATTCAGAGATCATTGCAAAATATCTGCCATTAGCTTTTTTTAATATTGCATCCATAAGTTAAAATAGTAACAACAATTCCTCCAACACATACAACCCTTTATTTGTTAACAACGAGTCTAATGCACCCACAGGAGCGCAGTCCAATGGCAGGAGTTCAACACCTCATTCTCCATAAACATAACGGACGCCGTTTTAACTCTGTGGTTAATGTTGTGGAAGAGTAACAGTGTTGTTCGGTTTAGGCAACAATACTTCTTGGCAAGGATCGGTGCTTTTTAAAGATAGAGTTGCGACACCCCATGTTTATGCCACTTGGTCACGTGGCGCTCAAAACGCAAATAAGTTGAAATAATTCCCATCAAAATCACTACTGCCATTAGAGGACGGCGCCATAAAATAAACATGGGTCCTAACTCTGCTTGGGAAACCGCAAATAGTATCATTATCATATCGTGTCAAAATTTGAGATCTCAGATTGTGGCCATGATGAAAATAAATAATTATTATTGTTTTAGATGGTTTAACAACTACCAACAACTGGCTTAATTGTTCTGTTTCCAACAGGATGAATCCTAATGACATAATGTTCCTATGACTCTTTGTCTGGTGCCATCAGTCAACATCTGTTAAGAACCAATACATGTCAGCATTCCCAGAGCACTTTTGATCTTTATTGGGTCAGGGTTACAACTTCTAAAATACTTTTACATATCCCAATGTGCTTTTGTTCTTCTTGCCATTTACACGGAGGTAGTAGAGATTGTGTGCTCATTTAGTTTAATGTTTATTAAAGTTGTTACAGTACAAGGTTTTCCAGTTCTTGTGTTGTCCGGTCTGGAGGTTGTAGCTCTGGGACTCTGGTAAGAACCTTTTTTGCCCTCCCTGTCCATTACCTGTGCTGCTATAAATACATCCCTGTGCATCTAATAACCGCCAGTAAGTGCCCCGAATACTAGTTTACGATATAGCTGCATAGCTGCAAATAGCTACATACTGTACATGCCAACCTTTCCAAATCCAAAAGAGGTAGGTTTGTGCGCGGCAAATGTGCTCGCAAAACTTAGGTAATCAGAAGAAATGGAACCCCAGTAATTACATGTATAAACCATGTGTTTAACATATATTGCATAATTTTGTGCATTTTTCAGAAATTGGTAAACAGTGACATCAACGACATGTCTGGTCTGTAAAATGCCCAAAAAGTAAAAGAATGGGAGATAAATATCCCAAAGTCTCCATACTTTATTATATTTGTAATGTGTTTCTGGTCCTCTTTCAGTTGAGACAGTGTAGATGAAGGATGTGTCAGGATGTAGAACTCTTGTGTGAACATTGGATAAAGCCAGGTTCATATTCTTGTTTCATGTTGATGACATATTAGAGTCAAAGGTTTGCACAAAGCGAAATATCTTTGTGTTGCGCCATAAATCAGAAAATACTGCATTAAAAAAGTAATTTCCTGCATTTTTCTACTCATAAAGTGTGATATAAATAATGTACAGGCTCTCAGATTGCTGTAGTTCACTAAACAGAGACATTAACGACATGTTTGGTGTTGAAAATGTCAAAAAAAAGTGAAAGAACGGGAGATAAATATCCCCAAATCTCAAAATTGTATTATATTTTGTGTGTGTTTGTGGTCCTCTTTCAGTTGAGACAC
>NW_011333896.1:0-2374 GCF_000735185.1 Notothenia coriiceps
ACCACTTGGCAGTACAATATGTAATACATAATACAATGTAAGTAGTAGTGAATGAATGTGTATTAAGAGAAAACAAAGTAAAAAGACAGCAGAATATTTTAACTGCAAACGTTTGAACTAAAAACAAACGTCACCAATAATGTATAAAATATGTGGAACATGTTGAAGTCACTATAAAGTCTCCATCAGACAGAAAATAATAGGCTGAGACAGTCTTTGTGTTTGAGGTGACGACGTTATCAAACACCTGTGTGCAGAGATCAAAGGTTACCATGGAGATGTGCAGTGAAAGGAAAGCTGTTCCATTGATCTGAATGAGAGATAAACCTCTTACATTTCTAACTATAGTTTAAAAACGGTAGCTGATATTGGTAAAATGTCAACGTGTGCAGCATGTCAGGACCCTTACGAGCGTCTGAGTCTGCTGTTTGTGTACTTTCGGGTCAATAATGTGGCATTTTTGGCAGATTTACTAAAGGTGCGCAGCTGCTGCTCTGACGAAAGATCAAGCTGAATTTATAATGGGCCTTAATAGAGACATGTTGAACGCTTTTGTCACTTCATGCCCTCAAGAGGCATTTTGTTTTATTTGTTTGCTTAATTCTTTTTTATTTTTCAACGTAGGAGAGGTTTTCCTACGTCTTTCATGAAAAATGATGTCCCAGGAGTGTCGGGTTTCGGAGTTATGCCAGGTTTTAAACATTTTTTGGGGCGAATTTCAAGCTCTCCCCCACTCTGTTTTGAGATCAAAGAACTCCAGACTTAACGAGCAGCGCAATACACATTAATGTTAAAATCTGAAGGAGGCCTCTTTACCAAGCTCCAAACTAAGTTAAATATCTAAAAAAGTGTAAAAGATATCAAAAATCTGAAGAATAAGTTTTATAGCTGAATTTATTGTGATCATTTTAAAGTTGGAATGAAGTCCCTAGCTGAAAGTATGTGGAAGGAGTAGCATTTGGCGCACAGTGTAGGTAAAGAGGATTTGAAGGTTCTTCCCATTGAGTTACATGTTAAAAACAGAGTTTAAAAAGTTGATTATTTCAAAAAGTATAAAATATTTTGAAAAAGTTGAAAGTTTCCCATCATGTTCTGAAAAGGCTGAATATTTTTTATATTTGAATGATTTCTGTAGCTGAAAGTAGGCTGAAGTTATTCGACGGCAAAACATGTACGGAAGGACTGAAATAAGAAGGTGAAGTTGAAGAATAAAGATTTGAAGAACTATAGTGGAATGCTGTGTCTGTCATTATGAAGTCATTTGGGGCTTTTGTAACTGACTGGGAAGGTAACCAGTCCTTTATGCTCTGCTCACCCTGGCCACATGAGGGCAGCATCAGCTCACCCACGACACTCACTTCCCACTCTGCATTTATGACACTCTTTCTCCCCCGAGGGGAATGCAAATTAATGAGCTCTATCCATGCAGACATGGTTTGGTAGAGAGGAATTGCTCCCTCCTAGTTGAAGCAGTTTGGTCAGCAGGAAGGGAACATTAGATGTATTTTTAAGTTAATAGCAGGGGTAGAATTAGAAAGAGAAAATCGAGTGGTGACAGAAAAAGAGAAGTAAGGTGTGAGTTTTGAACCCTTCAGGAGATTTGAAGTTGATGGAAACAGCAGTTTATTTGCTCTCATAACATCAATGCACCTTTTTGAGATCGTTCTGTCTCATCGATTGCTATTTTGTGTTATAAAATGCAAACTTTACGGTCTGTCACTTTTGAAACTACATTTCTTCTTTATGCATTTATATAGGCGGCGGTAGTGGTAGATTTACAGGGACAGATAGTCCTTCCTCCCTGCCCTGCAGCAGAAATGCCTTGCGATGGATTGAGCTGTGTGCCGTAGAGATGTGGTAGCAGGTGTCAGTGCCAGAGCTTAAATGAAAAAGTTCTTCATAAACAAATGATAAAATATTGTTCCTCTGGTTGTATGGCTTAGCTTTCATAGCAGGTAGGTGTTGACTTTAGCTGAAGTGAAATATAACAAGCAGGAGGGTTTAAAGAGAAGTAGGTGTGTGTTTTCCTGATCATATTTTACTCGTAGATCTTAAATCAAGCTGAGTCAACATGCGAGTGTTTCAGGCAAATCATTTGTAGATAATGAAAAGCCCCAAGATAAAAGGGCAGCATTATCTCAAACCTCTTAAGGCCCAGATACACCGGCCAGTCACCTGAGAAGTCGCCAACGCCGACACAGACTGTTGCATCGCCGGACTCTCCTGCGTATTTGCCGACTCGAACACACCGCAAATCCGAGCCGAGCACGTATGAACTGCGCATGCGTGAGTGGCAATAACTCTCCTTACCAGCAGGCGGCGGTAGTGTGTATTCATCATTCAAAAGTGGCAACAACCGGAACAACCGGAAGAC
>NW_011333896.1:2392-7164 GCF_000735185.1 Notothenia coriiceps
AAACAAACAACAAATAGCGTTTTTCTTTCCATTTTGACTCTCGTCCATTGAAAACATGAAAGAACAGGAGCTCTATAAACCGATGAGGTGAAATAGCCGTGTGTTCCATCTTTGATTTTAAATCATTTGTTTACCTCCCTCACTTCCGTTAACGCTTCTCATGCACTGATTTGCTAGCTGAACAGCCAATCAGTGTTATCCCTTTGTCCGTCTTCCGGTGGTGTTCCCACAACAAAAGGCAAGAAAAGGCGTCAGGTCGGCAGAAAAGACCCGACGGTGCGTTGCACACCACTCCGAATAGGGCGTGCCCACGCTCATGTTCGGCCCGACTCCCATTTACTGCCGATTTCGGGCCGGTGTATCTGGGCCTTTAGTGCTGACCTTCAGTTTTCATCTCCGTTTCTAATCCTTGTTTCTTTGTGCCCTTCTTTCCTGATTTCTATCATTTTGTCTTAGTCTCACAGTCTTTCCTCATTGTTGCTGTTCTCAAGCTTCTTCTGCTTGCATTATCAGGCCATTCAAGTGTACATGTGAGCGAAGTGATTGACAGAATAAGTGTTGGAAAAAGTGTTCCTAGTTGTAAAAAATGTTACATAAAAGACAATGGTGTCCTCAGGCACATGGACACAGTGATATGTTCCCATAAAACGTAATCATTGTGATCAAAACTCTCATAAAATGACACGTCTGTCTCTTCATGTCTGTCTTCCTCATAGACAGTCTAGGCATGGTTGTGGTTTTGCAATGCCCTCAAGGCGCATTCATCGCCTACTCAGTGGATGTGGAGTCTGGAATAGCAGCAGACTGTGCTAAATCACGCTAAATTGGCTCACCCACCATGTGCCACAACTAAAACTCCCATAAACACGCAGACACTTGCAGACACACAGACAGACACGCTGTTAAACACACACACACACACACACACACACACACACACACACACACACACACACACGCAAGCCTCTAATTCCTAATTTATTATTTTCGTACGTGTTCCCGGAACAATGGATTAGTGGAAAATGGTCAAATATGAGGGGTGATTTCAACGCCGCATTGCTTTACATACACACACACACACACACACACACACACACACACACACACACACACACACACACACACACACACACACAGAGCACATAATAATACATATTAAAACAGCCCTTTAAAATAAAATGGATGTATCTTAACTACATGTTCCAGAAGTTAGAATGACTGCTGCAAAGGGTTTCTGAGAAATAAAATAAACCAATAGTCCTGCATTTATTTGTTTTTTTTGTGTATATTTACGTTTATTTGTGTCTTTACAGGTTTCTAATGTGCAGGCGCGGGCTGCACGGCTGTGCTGGGCCCCCCCGGCAGGGCTGGGGAACAGGTTAAGCAACGGGATGACTGTGTCCTGCTCCTTCGAGGTCTCTCTCTCAGATAAGGGACGAGATGGAAAGTTTCGCCTTATATACAGGTAGGAAACACACTCCAAATGTATAAAGTGCAAGGCATCAGCTACAAATACAGAGACATCAAAAGGATACTGCCTTGATTTTTATGCTTTGTTTGTGTGTTTGTTTTCAGTGGCGAAGAAATGGAGTACCACCTGAAAGACCTAAGACCAGCGTCAGACTACCACGTACGGTAAGGACTTTCCCGTAGGACATTCATGACTTGGATGTGGTGTTAAAACTACTTGAATCCTGTGTTTTTGTCACATTCCTAATATCTATAAATCAGGTTTGTGGGTATTCACAATATTAGGATTCAAGCTTCATCCAGCCCTATTGATTTGATGTCCTGTGTGTTTGCTAAAGGGTGTCGGCAATGTACAACTTGGTTCGAGGCTCGTGTTCAGAGACCGGCTCGTTCACCACTCACTGCAGCATCCCCGATGTCCCGCTGAGCCCGAAACTCTCCCACCGCACCAAGAGCACCCTCACCCTACAGTGGAAGGTACCGGCACAAACACACATGCCTGTTCATCACAAACACATTTTGCCCCAATAAACATCACAGTGACTTATAATCATTTGGTTCTAATGGATAAATCCACACTGCCAAACAAGACTCTAGGTTTTTTTTATGTCCACCTTACCAGTTTGTAGAGTTAGACACTTGGGGAAAAACGTTATTCTTTGATTAAAGGGAAGAGTATGTTACTTGATTCAATACCTAGCTTGACTTTATCTGCACAACAGCACCTGATAGAGTGACATTCTTACATCCGTCCGCCTTCTCTTTAACTTCTTCTTACACAAGTTATTTTATCCCCTCATACTGTCACTGATAAAAAAGTGGCATCAGTTACCCAGACAGGATATGAGGCCAATCATAAAGTCACAGCAGGTATTTTGTCTGTCTCAGTGTCAGATTATTGTTCCCTTTGCTTATCTATTCGTCTCTCTCTTGTCTCCTTTCTGCCTCTCTCCGTCCATTTTGCTGACGTCCACAGCCCCCGGGCGACAACGGAGCCAAAATTACAAACTACCTGCTCGAGTGGGACGAGGTGAGTCTGTCTCTCACTCTTCCATCTTTTGTCAAGCCTTCCCCTTACTTCCAAAAAGCACTCTTACCTATTGCAGACATCACTAAACAGATGTCAACATCCGGCTCCTCGGATAAGATTTAATCCGATCTGTGTCAGCAACACATTTTCATTTTGATTTTGTACTTTCCCTTGCTTTTTCCTTACAATTCTCCTGTTGTAATGGATCTCTTATATATAATCTTATTTACTTTATTTTCCATCGTTTTCATACATGCATTTATCTCTTGTCTCCTCTGCAGGGAAAGAAGAACAGTGTTTTCAGAGAATGTTACTTTGGGAGCCAGAGACACTATAAGGTTTCACGACTGTTTCCCGCCTGCGGCTACACGTTCAGAGTGGCTGCACGCAACGACATTGGCACAAGGTACTGTTGTCTCTGACTGACTACATAAACATATGTGCGACCAACACATACACCAAAAGGAGACATGTATTCATGCACAGATCACGAAGAATAGCATTGGAAGCATATGTAGTAACTAATTGTATTCCCTTATTTATATACTTTAGAAGCATGGATGTACTTTAATACATGACAATTGGCTCTTAAAATGATATGAGGTCTGCAACCATTGTTAACACTAGAACCGCCAGGTGTCGCTGTATACCTAAAACCGCCAATGGGTCAAATGTACCCGCTAATAGAATGCATTGATTTTCAAGGTACAATGTTCTTTTATTCATCATACTAGAACACAGGGTTAACAGTGAATTTTGATCGCACAGTGATGAAACTTATACCAATAGAATCTGTGGACTCTCAGCTTTCATATGACATCTAGTTTGTGCAGATAGCATGAAGTATAAAATATCGCTACCATGAGCTATATGCAAAGTCTCTCTCTCTCTCTCTCTCTTCTCTCTCTCTCTCTCTCTCTCTCTCTCTCTCTCTCTCTCTATCTCTCTCTATCTATCTATCTATAACTATCGATCTATCTATATCTATCTATCTATCTCTCTATCTATAAGGAACCGCAGTAGACAACAGGCGTTGCTATAGCAACACGTCATGTTTATGTTTACGCGCAAAATCAATAGCTAGAAAATCACTACATTTTCTATAAGGTAAATATTACCCGCTGGCGCTGATGGGTATAAATAGAAAAGTCACAGACTGGGAGTAAAAGTTACATAGAATCAAGAAACAGCTGCGGGTAAAATGTACCCGTTGGCTGTTCTAGTGTTAAGTAACCATGGACAGTATACGAGTACATATTGTATCAATGTCAGCCAAAACATATTGTACATTTTGATGATAAATTGATGGACAGAGACTCACAAACATGCCCCAGTCTACCTGTGGCAATCATAGCACAAGAGACAGGAGTCGTTTTTCTCCTTTTCCCTCCATTTCCTCTCCTCTTTGTCATTATGGCAGTGCACATCTCTCCTTTTAGTCAAGGTTGAGAGGGAAAAGGTAATGGGGGGAAAGCGAACGTGAATGGCTGAATTCAGGAGAGCCTTAATGCTTCATTTAGTTTAAATTACTTTTGAATCCATAGGAACACTTGCTCTTACAAACATACTCGGCACATGGTGGATACCGATTGCTATATATTATTCGTAATTTAAAAATGTTTTCCGACCACCTTAACCCCTGCTGCTGCCCATACATTCAAATAATTTCCCTCCTGCTACTCTCAAATTACCCGTCGTCACCTCCTGTTTTCCATCTGGCGTCGGACATATCAAATCAGAATCAGAATACCTTTATTCTAAATGTTCCCCTGTCACAAATAGTCTTAAAATTGTAGTCTTTTTATTCTCTCATCTTTGATCCTCCAAGCCCCATCACCTAGAACCCTTCACCTGAAAATGACAATTGATGACAGCATTAGAAAATCACATTTTCCCCTGCTTTCACTTTTCAAATCTTCTCCTCTCAGTATCCGTGAAATTGTAATTCATGAACCATAATCTCTTTAACCTTAGAAGTAATCCAAAACTTTTTTTTATTTGCTTGAGCAAGTTGAATATAAGCAAGACTGTGACTTAAAGGTCCCCTATTATACTGTTTTTCATCAATATATACAAAACATGTCTCTGCAGTGTTTGGCTCCAAACACCAAACAGATCATTGCGGCATTACCCATAATCCCCTCTGTTTCAGCCCTGTTTCCAAAGTGCTGATTCTCTGTCTGTTACTTTAGATGAAAATAAGGAGCCCCTCCCCACGCCCCTCTAAGAGATATTTGGTTAAAATGAACGCAATGGTGCTCTAGGAGGAGAT
>NW_011333896.1:7308-8405 GCF_000735185.1 Notothenia coriiceps
GGAGAGACATGGAGAATAGGGGACACATGTTGATGTAGAAGATCTTTCCACAGAGGGGACACATGCTGATGTAGAAGAGACATGAAGAAGTGGATTTTGCATAATAGGTCCCCTTTAAAATGTAAATGTGTTTTGTGCAGTGGTTTCAGCACAGAGGTGGTGTTCTACACCATGGGCACCCTGCCTGCTCTGCCTCTGGCACCGCGGCTGGTCAGGGCGGGGGTGTCCTGGGTGACCCTGGAGTGGGGGCGTCCTGAGGGCAGTCCGAGCGAGGAGCAACTCAAATACACACTCGAGATCCAGGAGGACAACAGCGTGAGTACCGTGCACATGTAAACATATACCATAAGAAAACATTTATAAAGTTTATCTTGCTGGCACAGGTTTATTTTTCTTTATATTAAAACCAGGCCTCATAGATACGTTCCAGGACCTACAGAATCCACCATCGCAAACTTGGTTTTGTGAAATGTGTTTTCGTGGTGTTTCATTCAGCTCTGTGCTGTCAGTTACGAAAAGAGCAATAAGAGAATAAAAAAACTTCCCCCAGGAAACTATATGCCTAAAAAACTGATACTATTTTAAGGAAATAGGAATAATTGCTTGCATTGCAAAATAGTTTGGAGAGATGGACAGCACAGCAGGTGCAAAGCGCAGTAATTTATTTCATACACAAGCTTGGACAAACCATATGCATTGACTGTTGTATGTAAATAAGAAAGGAATTGCATAAAAGGCACTCCTTACTCCCCCTTACACGCACATTTGTACAAAGTAAAAGTCAGCATTTACTGCATACATCTGTTTATAAATGTACATTTTAATCAATAACTGACTAATACCTCACACACACACACACACACACTGACAGATTGTTTGTGTCCTTATTTCCCACAGGGAACAGACTTTCATCCTAAGTACACTGGAGAAAACTTGACCTGTACTGTACAAGGACTGAAGAGGAGTACACAGTATAAATTCAGGGTGAGTCACAACTTTCACATTTATTTATTTTAAAGATTATTATTTTGTTGGCATTTTCGCCTTCACTGGACAGATTACAGTGTAGAGGAAAGAGTGGAAATGGGAGAGAAGGG
>NW_011333896.1:8437-13761 GCF_000735185.1 Notothenia coriiceps
GGGGGTAGGCTATGACATGCAACAAAGCACAGCTTAAAACGATATAATCAGTTTCAAAGTCTGATGAGTATACCTACAAACTTTCCCCAGCTAAATAATATATTATCATTTTAAGCTGCGGGAACTTTGTTGCATTGACCTTTTTTACCTTTTTATATTTTTATATACATAAAAGACATACGGGATACTTCTGGTTGAGAGTTAGAGAAGACTTATACCACTCTTATGTCTGTGTGGGTAAATATGAAGCTAACATTGCAGCCAGTTAGCTTAGCTACAGTAAGACTCCAGAAACTCATTGGAAAAGCAAGTCCAGCTTTATCTTTGCAGATTATAGCTTCATGTGTACCTTACAAACATTAGAGTACTCTAAGTCTTCTCATCTAGAAAACTCTCCTGGAAGCAAACGTGTTTGCGTGTTTACATATTTCAAAATGATAGAAATTAATAAGAATTAGCATGATATAGCATTAGCTGTTTTTGGTGTATGAGTTGAGTGGGATTTCCAATTACAATAAAAACTAAAAATGTAGCTTAAAAGTTACGTAAAAACCCCAATAATACGGCTAACCTTGACATCTTTTTTAAACTTATTTTAGTTTGAATTCGGCTTTCTGGCTTGAGAACAGCTCATAAAACGAGTCATCATGTCTGCCTATTAATTAATTTCCGGTCAGTGATGGTCTCTTTCTGGTAAATGTTTCCAAGGATACAAATGTATTCGGGCGACTTTCTGTAATTATAAAACAATCAATATAGGAATGAATACAGTATAGTATAATCAGTATACCACCAGAAATTTGACTGCAAATTGAGCAGAAGTGAAGGAAGGCCACTCACCAGCCATTTAGCGAGTAGAGAACACTGTCCGGCTCGACTAAAAGCTGTGATAGCATTTCATCATGAGGGGACATTGTGAGACTAAATGTACCATCAGTGAATCTCTGTAAGCGAGTGTTGCGCAATCACAAATGCAACCACTGCTGAGTGTGTCTTGTTAGCAGTGCATTACGGTGCAATCATATAACACATCTCCCGTGGACTTCCACTCACGGGTACCTGTCCTCACTTGCATCCTCTGATTAAACCCGAGCACATGAACATACATGCTCACAAGAGACACCTGTGTTCTTGGTGAAGGCCAACTGCTGAGAACATCTGGGAACAAATAATTGATTGTCCACACGGGATGGGTTAATGGAAGAATTAAACTGAAGAGTGATGAAGACACAGGTGTGAGGAACAGAGAGTAATGGCTCCTATTTATCAGGCTGCATCTTTACTTATTGATAAATGTCCACACCATTACCACCCCACTGTTACTCATCGTGTCTTCTCTTACTCTTTTCTTGCTTTCTCCCATTCTTCATACCATCCTTTCTCTGTATCCTGTCATTCTGGCACACCCTATTTTCCTGTCTTTTTCTTTCCTCTTTCTTGTTTTCCTTTTCTCTTGTTCGCCTTACACTGTCCTTCCTTTATCAACGCTTATATTTGTCAATTTCCCCGCCCATTTCCTGCAGCTCATAGCATCAAACATGGAGGGAAAGAGCAGTCCCAGTGAAGTGTTGGTGTGCACCACCAATCCAGACAAACCAGGCCCTCCATCTACCCCCTGTGTCACCGCAGAAACCCCCTACGGATTCACCATCACATGGGGTAAAGATACGCACCAACACACACGTGCACATGCATTAAACATTCTGGTGCGTTGACCAGTGGAAATACACAAAGTCACAGGGAAACATAACCACCAAAAGTGAATTCTTCTTTTAATTTGAACCCTTTATTTTGATCGTGTAGTCAATTTAAAGACTGCTGAGATACTTAGGATTGCTTTAAAAAGAAAGAAAGCAAAGGTTGGATAGTGTGTACATTTATTATTGGAATAATATAAGAATATAGCTTTAAAATAATCTGGTTTTCATTGGTTTGATTCAAATAAATGTCCAAAGTGTCATTGTTTTTATTAGGTTGTTGCTTTTGTAATCAAAAAGGTCGAACAGAGCGTATTGCAGAGGAAATGTAGTGATGGATAGTCATTGACAAACTGCTGCCTCTGGAGTGTTATCATGAAACTGAATTAGCAGCCATAAAAGTCCTCATGTCTGCAGCCGTCCATCTGTCCTGCGCTAGTACTGCAGCCTGCCCTTTCTCAAATGCACTGATCACCATTTAGATCATTTACTTTACTATAAAAGCTGTAAACACAATGTATTTTTTATGTTAAACAATTTACCTTTAAAGGATGTTGAGTTAGTTGGTATATTCGTGTGATTTGTCCACCAACAACAGCTTGCTTTTTTACTTTTGCTTATTTATTATAACTGTACCACCCGAGGGCGTGCCTCACTGTAATTATTGCTCCAGTGTTGATACAATAAGTATGGAGGAGGCGTGTGGTGCAGTGGGTTGTGCGTTGGGATCAGGGGGTCAAAGGTTCAAACCCCACTGCAGTCAGCATGTCGTTGTGTCCCTGAGACACTTCACCCCAAATTGCTCCTGTGGGGATTGTCCACAGTATTGAGTATGTAAGTGGCTTTGGATAAAAGCGTCTAACATGTAATGTAATGTATGAGAAGTGGCACAGCTGAGGAGGTTGCTTCCAGCAGTTCTGATTTACCTACAATCTCAGAATAAATCATTCCCTATAGCATATTATGCTCCAGTTGCTATCACAACAAATGTAAAATGTTTAGTTTTTTCCAAATAGGCCATATACTACGGACGAGGATTAGGGCCACATTAATTTTTTTTGGGAGGATTTGAAAAAAAAACGTATATTTTTTGTTCTGACTTTAATCTCAGAATTCTGACTTTAATCTCAGAATTCTGACTTTTTTCTCAGAATTCTGACTTTTTCTCAGAATTCTGACTTTAATCTCAGAATTCTGACTTTTTCTCAGAATTCTGACTTTAATCTCAGAATTCTGATTTTAATCTCAGAATTCTGACTTTTATCTCAGAATTCTGACTTTTTCTCAGAATTCTGATTTTAATCTCAGAATTCTGACTTTTTCTCAGAATTCTGACTTTAATCTCAGAATTCTGACTTTTTCTCAGAATTCTGACTTTTTTTCTCAGAATTCTGACTTTTTCTCAGAATTCTGACTTTAATCTCAGAATTCGGACTTTAATCTCAGAATTCGGACTTTAATCTCAGAATTCTGACTTTTTTCTCAGAACAAAAAAAAAAGAAAGTTTTTCAAATCCTCCCAATTTTTGTTTTAATGTGGCCCTAATCCACTTCCGTAATATACACATGAAAACAAAACCAAATGAATCTTTTATTAGCCCCCTTACTACTGAAACGTGCAGCAATTAAATAACTATGCTTTGGCTGAAAGACAGACAATTTGTCACAGTTCCTGACACTTTATGAGATATCCCATAATGTCTTCAGGATTGATGAGGAAGCTTAATGTCATGAAGAGTCTGACGGATGATTTATGAATGTGTTCATCATTTTTCAATTGATGTGTGCTAATACTGAGCCAGTTTTTCTTATTTGATGTCTTTGAAGTGAAGTCATAAATGTCAGCATGCAGATGTTTCACACATATTTCTCTCCTGCTTATGATATTTATAACCCAAACCTTTTTAATCATCCAACAGATCCTCCCCAGGACACCGGAGGCTCAGAGGCTCTAACATACCTGCTAGAGATCTCCGAGGGATGCTCTGAAGGTAGGATCCATATGTCTGAATCTAAAAGTCCATCCATCCATGGGTGCCACTATCCGGCTAATTTAAGTCATTATTCAGTCCATCCTCTTATAAAAGGCTGCTCTAAATGTACCATCCGTCCTCACTCCCCTGTGTTATTTCTCCCTGTGCCTCAATTTCTCTCACTTACTCCCCTAAGAAGACTTGCGTCCTCAATTTACCCTTTGTTAGCATCAATTTAGCATTCAGCATTTTAAGAATTTACCACATAATCCAGGAAACCAAATGTTCTTTTGTTCCTTCAGCAGGGCAAGTGCATAAGTGGTTTAATCTGTATTCATTCAATAATGTCAGAGAAAAATACGTTCTAAGATCTACAGCAGCAGATATCTAATCATATGTTCATCTGATTGCTATCATTCGAGAAATCTGCCCCTGGATTGTCTGCAACTCAAGTCAGTCAGTGGGACTGAATGTGTGGATTTGTCTAGCATGAAAATGTTCAAAGATCAGCTAAGGATCCTTAACTTTGAATTAACCCTGAGAACCTGGCCTCAAATGTATTTGTTAAGTATTTCATATCCATGACTAATACAAATTTCATACTGAGTAATCATTAATAAAAAAGCTTGACCTTTAAAGAGCTCATCGGCTTCATCAGGGTGTGGGTGTCATTTGATCAAATTTGACCTAAAAGCCAACTGTCATATTCTTACATCACATTTTCTTTAAGTGTTACCCATCTTTAAACCAGCGAGAAGACCACGGACAAAATACAGAACAACATCTCTAGTGAAATAATATTAAACATCCTTGCTTTGGTGTTCATGTAGGATTCTATTGCTGACTGTGAAAAATAGGTATTCAGGGCTTTTAAAACTAAAGATACTTTGCAACTATATAGATATATTTTTCACCCACGATTCAACCTCCCCATCTCTGTTTATTTTCTCCATGTCCTCGGTTTTTGTTGTGACCTTTTAAACTGTTGAACTCTCGCTAAATCACACCAGGGGTGAACTCTTTGAACAGCCATGACTAAGCCCGTTTTGGTCGCTGTAAGTAATTACAGTATTATGTGTGCATTGTATGCTTCACTGCTCTGAAACCGATGTTAGGGTAAGCTCAGAGCAGTCACTGAAGTTGTTATTTTGTATCTACTTGAACTCCTCAGTGAGCTGTTGTCAGAGTATGTAAATAACTTAGGTGCAGAGATGGCAAGAGACACTACAGAAGTACAGATACTCCTTTTTAAAAATACTCTGGTGAAAGTAGAAGTACTGACTAAACTTCTTTACTCAAGTCAAAGTAAAGAAGGGCTTTGAAATGTACTTCAGTAAAAAGTACCCATAACTAGCAGCTGTTTTAAAGAGTACCTGACCTCCCTTTATATTAATAGAACAATAATGTCATTGTTAGCTAATGAATGTTTCCATGGTGACCAACGGCAACATGACAACGTTTTCATTGGTCCCTCTTCTTTAGAGAAGACCAGGAAATGATGGATACACGGATCGTGTTCAAATCAATAGGCACGCAATGACTCTAAATAATAATGATCACGCCACCAAACACACATTCAAACTAAAGGAACCAGCCTGTTTGGAAAATGTAAGAAGTACTCCACTACTTCCCACCTCTGCTTAGGTGTAAAATCT
>NW_011333897.1:0-2519 GCF_000735185.1 Notothenia coriiceps
TCAGTCTATTCTTTGTATATTTACTGCAGTTGTTCATGTATACCAGTAGTCTGATACAATATGTACAGTTTGAAAGGTTGTTAAATGAAATGTGGTGATGATTAATGGTTGTTGTATTAATGTAATAGCAGTTAAAACAGGACCGGTTGAATTAAGTAAGGGGGGGGAACAAAGTCAATAGGAGGGTTAAAGAAATGAGTATGTTGTACTACTTGTACTACAACCATTCTGTAGGCTTTATATGTAGAGTTAAAATCTATCGATCCACCAGTGGACATTTGTGTTGTGATGTTTTCTGCATATTAAAAGGCAGTGGGTGTTTTATTTGTGTGTTTTATTGAATTTCACTTGAGCAAGACAGTTTAACCTTTAAGCTGACAGGTGGGAATAACGAGAGAGTGGCATTTTAAACACATGGATTATTCTCTTGCTCTCTTCTGAATGTAATTTATAAATGGTACTTGAGTATAATGTTATTTCTGTGAGTGGGCGAGCGAGTTAATGAGGTTTTAAACGGATCTAGACCAATTATCTCTCAATTTTATAATGAACTGTTTCATTTCAACTGTGGATTTTAAAGAAAAGTCCCTATAGGGTAATATTATTGTTTGTTTACTAGAGGCCTATAATGAGAATGCTTCCCTGCTTTATGAATCATTTTCTAATCTTGTTTTCAGAGATGGCAAAAGTACACACATGCGTTACTCAAGTAGAAGTACAGAATTTGATACTCGTGTTTAAAAATACTATACTAGAAGTACTGACTAAACTTCTTTGCTCAAGTAAAAGTAAAGAAGTATGGGCTTTGAAATGTACTTCAGTAAAAAGTACCCATAACTAGCAGCTGTTTTAAAGAGTACCTGACCTCCCTTTATATTAATAGAACAATAATGTCATTGTTAGCTAATGAATGTTTCCATGCTGAACAACGGCAACATGACAACGTTTTCATTGGTCCCTCTTCTTTAGAGAAGACCAGGAAATGATGGATACACGGATCGTGTTCAAATCAATAGGCACGCAATGACTCTAAATAATAATGATCACGCCACCAAACACACATTCAAACTAAAGGAACCAGCCTGTTTGGAAAATGTAAGAAGTATAAAGTACAGGTATTTGTGTTCAAAATGTAAGAAGTAGAAAGTACAGGTATTTGTGTTCAAAATGTAAGAAGTAGAAAGTACAGGTATTTGAGTTCAACCTGTAAGAAGTAGAAAGTACAGGTATTTGAGTTCAAAATGTAAGAAGTAGAATCAGCCCTGAATATACAGAATAACACTAAACACTGCCCTCTAGTGGTTAACTGAGGGAACTGCAGCTGTAAATGAGCAAACACTGTATAGCATTAACCCTTCTCTTGCGTTAGGTCATACCCATAGACTGTATATATATCATACCCCCTTTCCCATACTATTTTCGGTCAAAATTTACAGGTGTGTTTTGCACAGTGATATCTCTGTAACCACCTAATCCAATTTTGATGGTTGACATCTCATTTGAACAGACAAAGCAAGTAGAATCAAGGGGTGACAATGAGGTGTGTTATTCTCAGAGCCTCTGATTACCACAGGGGGGAAAGTGTGAATCAGCCCTGAAAATACAGAGCAACACTAAACACTGCCCTCTAGTGGTTAACGGATGGTACTGCAGCTGTAAATGAGCGAACACTGAATAGCATGGGCCAGATGTGCAGCATTCACGCTTCTCTTGCGTTAGGTCATACCCATAGACTGTACTGTACTCTGGCCTGCAAGAGTCTATTTGTGAAAAGCACTGGTACAAAATGCTTGTATAACTTTACACGTTAGGGCCAGCTAATAAGCAGGGCCTCTCTCCCTACAGGCCGATCATGCAGACTGCGTGGGGCCTCATTTTGCGGAGGGGGCCTCAACTGAGCTGAAAATGCGGCGCTCTTATGCGGCGCTCTTATGCGGCGCAATTAGTGTGGTGTGACACGGTTTCGCCGCTGCGAGGCTCCACTAGCATGAGGGAGGGGACAGACTGAGTGATGATGAACACTGTGCCTTGTTTCAGGAGGAAACTCAGTTATTCAATCAGGAGACGGTTTTGATGTAAGAATACATATTTAGTGCCAGGAATACAAAAATGAGTGTAATGGAGTTTTGGCGATTAGGCCCCATTGTGCGGGAGTATCATTCAGGAGGGGAGAACCGATCCGATGAAACTCCCCGGGGTCTAGACACTGGTGGTGGTGAATGGATGGTTGGGGTCGTTCTGAAGGGGAGGCGCGTAGCTTGACCCTGGTGGTGGTGAATGGATGGTTGGGGTCGGTCTGAAGGGGAGGGGCTTAGCTTGACCCTGGTGGTGGTGAATGGATAGTTGGGTTCGGTCTGAAGGGGAGGGGCTTAGCTGGACCCTGGTGGTGGTGGATGGATAGTTGGGGTCGGTCTGAAGGGGAGGGGCTTAGCTTGACCCTGGTGGTGGTGAATGGATAGTGGGGTCTGTCTGAAGGGGAGGGGCTTAGCTTGACCCTGGTGGTGGTGCATGGATAGTTG
>NW_011333898.1:0-1239 GCF_000735185.1 Notothenia coriiceps
TAACGTTAAGTAACGTAACGTAAGTAACGTTACGTACGTACGGTACGACGACGTACGTAGTACGACGACGAACTACACACGACACACACACACACACACACACACACACACACACACACACACACACACACACACACACACACACACACACACACACACACACACACACACACACACACACACACACACACACACACTGGAAAGCATCGCTAAGATTTCCTATTTCTAACACACACTACAAGTCATTTTCTGCTACGGTCATGGGAGTTAGTCTTTGCTGTCAGCTTCTCACTGATTCCTATTTAATTAAACGTTCAGGAGATTTATAATTGGAGCTGAATGATGCACAGAAGCCTCTTCCTCCCTGAAAACAAACAGATAACAGTTACGCTGATTTAAATGGAGGTGAACACTGAATAAAGTGTTTTCAAGAGTTTCTTTAATGGAACTCGGCTGAACACGGACGTCCCTGAGGGAGATGAGCGCCTAGTTGCCGCTGATTGAACAGCTTGATAGTATAAGATTCACACATTTGGGAGGGTTTTCTAGGAGACAAAGTATTCTCAGAGAAAGATAATTTTCCAAAAAATTCAACAACAGGTGATTTGAACTGGAAAAATGCAATAATATCGCAGTTTTAAAGGGGACCTATCATGCAAAATGCACTTTGTGATGTCTTTTATACATAAATATGTGTCCCCGGTGCGTCGGGGAACTCACGCAGCGTCAGAAAATAAAACCCTCTCTCTTTTCCTACCTAAATCTTTTTAAAAAGGGGATACAACGAGCGGATACAGATTCCATCTTCTGTGACGTCGGCGGACCCACAGAAAGTTGCTATCATAAACAATGCCTGACGTGTTTTGGATGTAATCTTGTCTTTGTTTACATTAGCAAGCCTCGCTAACACTCAGAGCTAACCTGTACTGGAGAGTACATGTGTTTAAAAATCAGGAAATAAAAAAAGAACTCACCTTGTGATAAACCTGCAAGAGAAAAAGCATTTGCGCTCCATACTGTTTCAGAAATAATCCTTGATGTGGTTTAGAACAGGATGGTGTTTTATCACAGCAGAATTTAACTTTATCTCCGGTAGAATTCTGATCAGGCATTAGCTCCGCCTCCTCTTCTTCTATTTTTTTCAAGCTAAGGGCCCAAAATCCGCGTTTCTCTAACAGGGCTGCAAAAGAGGGGTTAGAGCAGTACGAGGCATGGCTACAACGGGGGAACTGTTTGGTA
>NW_011333899.1:0-1956 GCF_000735185.1 Notothenia coriiceps
TATCCTGATCCAATAAGGAGAGCCGCTCAAGCTGCAGTCCGCGCCCCCTGTCCTTCTCCAGGCCCCGCCCCCTGTCATCGCCCAATGAGGAGGGCCGCACAAGCTGCAGGCCCCACCCCCTGTTTTCCTCCTGGCCCCGCCCCCTGTCATCGCCCAATAAGGAGAGCTGTTGCAGCTGCAGGCCACGCCCCTCTGCCTCTGCTGTCGCTGCCTGAAGAGACAGGAAGTCACATGGATTAATTTCCTGTAGCTGAACACGCTGTAATCTGATTGGCCGACGCTCACCTGGGCCCTCAGGTACTCGCTGTGCTCGAGGCTGTATTTCTCCTGCAGAAGTTTCTTCAGCTCGTCTTTACGAGGAAACGCCACTTCCTGCAGTTTCTATGGAGACAGGATGTAGTTTCTGTTTACTGTTGATCACATGAGGCGTTCCTCAGGGATCCGTCTGAGGCCCACTGATCTTTCACTGATTATAAAGCTCATTTAAAGTGGTTCTGGTTTGGAATAATGAAAATACATAAGATAAATGTTTTTAATTTAAACAAATAATCTGCTTCATTACATGTTTGTTGGTTTTAATAATAATAATAATAATATAGATAAGTACCTTCATGATGAGCTGCTTCTCCGGCAGGCTGCACTGCTGGTAGTCTCTGTGCGCAGGCAGCTTCTCCACAAACAGACTGGAGTATAGATTAACATTACTGTCGTTAGGAAGTCCTCTGTGAACAGTGCCTGAATATAACAAATAATAATAATAATAATAATAATGATAATGATAGTACGTGATGAACTTGTTGTAGAGCACGTAGGCGTTCTCCAGGCGGCCCTCCTGCAGGTAGACACTCGCCATGCGTTCCATCTCCACCCCGGAACGCAGGTAGTGTCGGGGGGGCACGTCCTCGCTCAGCTCCACCCGGCTGCCCATCCTGCTGAGCAGCCGGACCCGGTCCACCGCCGGGAGGGACACGTCCCTGTAGTCCGGGTCCGCTGCCAGCTTCCTCTGAGGACACATGGTATATATATATAATATCATTTGACTTTCTTCTCATCATCAATGAGGGATATTAAAGATAACGGTCGCCTCATTGGAGGGTTGGACATCTGGCAGCTGAGCCTCAGACAGGAAGCTGAGATTTACTACCCCCTCCCCCCCCCCGGAGCCTGAATGCAGCGTTTGTTAACGGCTCATTAGCATGACGAGGAGAAACTGACCTCAAGCACATATATATGATCGGGGAGTAAAGACATAAAGGAGAGGACACACACACAGATAGACACTCACTCACTCACTCACTCACTCACTCACTCACTCACTCACTCACTCACTCACTCACTCACTCACTCACTCACTCACACCACACACACACACACACACACACACACACACACACACACATTAACTCACCAGCATATTTAAGCTGAAGCCTTGTTCCATGGTCATGATGTGTGTGTGTGTGTGTGTGTGTGTGTGTGTGTGTGTGTGTGTGTGTGTGTGTGTGTGTGTGTGTGTGTGTGTGTGTGTGTGTGTGTGTGTGTGTGTGTGTGTGTGTGTGTGTGTGTGTGTGTGTGTGTGTGTGTCACAGGCTCTGATTGGCCCACGGCCGGCTCGTCCATCTGCCACCTCCCATGATGCTTCACTGCAGGAGACACAGACAAGAAGACAGGTTTTAATGAAGCTGCAGCAGCTAGCTCAGAGGCTAACGAGCTAACTGGCATCATCATAGCTCGACCTTCAGATGTTACCATGACGACCGGCAACCAACCAGTGACTCACCCACTGGGAACACAGGGGGAGAAGAAGAAGACTTTTGTACTTTCAAAATAAAGGTTCTGTTTATTTTTTAATCTTCATGTTCAACCAGTGGCGTAACAAGGTTGTGATTGGCCCCGGTGCAAATATTGTTTTGGGGCCCCTCCCCCATCGCCCCAAACATAAGCGCATGCTGATGCGCT
>NW_011333900.1:0-4402 GCF_000735185.1 Notothenia coriiceps
TTATGTTTTTCTTTATGTTTCTCTCAGTCTTTTTTGACTTTCTCTTAATGCTTTCAATTTATTTTGCTGACTGCAGTATGAAGCCATGCAGCGGAGATCTTTTAAAAAAAGTACATGCAGATATGTGTGTGTGTGCACACACCTCCATCTGTGTTTGTGTGTAAGTGTGTGTGAGCCGTGTTGATGGCTGTTCAGAAGCAGGAGTGGAGGCTGCTTCCTCACATCTCTACCTTATTCTTGGGGGCTTTGTTATGTAAATTCAGGAGAAAAACTAGCAGATTCAAAGTGCTTTCTCTTCACAAGGAGGTAGGAGATAAAAAAAAAAGCAAGTGACAAGGTGTCTTGATTGTCCTTAGTGCTTTGTGACTCCTGTGCTAACAAGGCTTGGTATTGTAAAAATTCCATTTGCGACCGCCTCAATGTGCACATCAACTCCTTGTGCTTCCACGGCGAGGAGAGTAAACACACACTAATGTGGGACAATTCAATAAACTGGACCAAATGTGTGTGCATTGTGCGCTGAATCTGTATGATAGTGATAATTGACAGTGCTGTTTGAAGGTCCCGCCCACTAACAAGACAGTGTTGGATGCATGTTTGAGTGTTTGAGCTGCAGCACCTCACACCACTGTAATCAGCTGAGATTTATACAGCACCTGATATTATTTGCCTATTTTATTTTATATTTACTTCAGTCAAACACACACAATCTTAGCTAATTAAACATTTTCTTTTGCACGATTTAAAGAAAAATATATATCATTGTTTGTGTTTTTGGTCCACAAACACCAAATACACACACACACACACACACACACACACACACACACACACACACACACACACACACACACACACACTGTACAATCCACATGTGTGTATGCATGGACACTCACATCACGTGCTGTTATATGAAAACGTATGAGTCTAGATTGATATTGATATTTTATGTTTTAATACTTCTCAAAATGTTATCGCCTAACAGAATTGAGATCAACTGAGATGTGGTGAACAATAGTTAGATAAAACAGACATTAGTGGACTTTTTTATCAGTTTTAAACTGAACATGTAAATTGTCTCATGGAACACTTGGTCCTGACTTTGGCTCTGCTTCCACCTCCCTACAGACCTCCTCAATCAGCTGGGACAGAACATGACTAAGGTCAACACAACAAATAAAACTTGTGCCACTATGCATGTGTCTGCTTTTCAGCCAAACCCATGAGCAAAAGCAATAATAAATGTATCCCAAAATCATTGTGTGCTATTGTCCCAGATGTAATCTGCTGATGGAAATATTCCTGACCGAATGCACTTCTTCCTGTTTGTTTGATAAAAAAGGGACTAGCTGTTTTAGTTTGAGTTAAATAATGCAATTTGTTAGATTTAATAGATTGAAATCTTCATTAGAACAAAAAGTCTGAAAGTACTGGATAAACACATATCTTGATTGAACTTCTCCATGGGATAACAACAATGTGGTAAACTCTTCACTACTCTATAAGCCCTAAACTAACATTTCTGTGGAGCTTGATATCCTCATGTTTATCCAAAGAGTGTTGGGGCAGAACCTCTGCTCCGTGCCGTTCCTATATGAGCGGGTTTTAAAAGAAGGAAAAGTCAAAGCACCAGGATAAGGGTTAAACAATAATCTGTTTTAATGGTAAAACATACAATACATCACCCAATCACCTAATCACGAAGCACTCTGCAACAGCAGCTTCAAAATGCAGAATGCTCCAGGCCCAAGTTCTACCACCGCGTGAGACACGTCTCAGGAACGGCAAGTCAAAAAACAAGAGCGCCGATCTTCAAAAGGATCACAACATTTATACACAGGTGGGGAGGAGTTTTATCGCTTGCTCCTTCCTAGCTATTTGTTATTGGCGAGTTCACTTCTGAGCGAGCTAGCCAGTGAGTTGGAAGTGTTCCATTGGTCGGTTTCACTTCTGGGCGGGACCCCAGGCAGTGAGTCAGCAGTTTGTTGATTCCATCTGTTGCTTCTGTGTGTGTGTGTGTGTGTGTGTGTGTGTGTGTGTGTGTGTGTGTGTGTGTGTGTGTGTGTGTGTGTGTGTGTGTGTATGTTTGTGTGTGTGTGTGTGTGTGTGTCTGTCCCTCTGCCCCCAGGCAGTCCCAAACAATGATTTGGAGTAGTATAATTTTACAGACAGAGGACTCTTTAACATAAATGAACACATATCTTATCATGTAGCTTATCACACAACAGTCACCTGTTTTTCTTTATGAAAGCCATACTTGTAAATATCCAAACGCCATCGTCCCATGACGGCCACAGAATCAGTCAACCAACAGAAGTTAACTGTTCTCATGCCCTAAGGTCTTCCCTGACCTTCTTCTCACCTAAAAGTCAGCTATCTGGAATGAATACATTTAAAAATGAGAACAAAGGACTATGGTCTCGTTTAACTGTGTGACTCAATTCTCAAGGCCTGCAGGATGTGCATCATTAACTAACAAGAATTTAACTTCATTGGAAAATGTCTCTGGGAATTCCCCTGTTAATTGCAAGGACTATTGATAATTAACAGAGAGACCCTAGGGGCCTCCTCTTGGTATCTGCTAGGCAGAAGTCACTCGTTTAACACACATTCTAGACTAAGGTGATTAAAATGAATATACCAGAAATACATTATATCAAACTTTCTGCTTCCCTCAAGAGCCAGACAGTTACCTGTGCATACCTGCTGGAAGTCAAAGCACCGTGATGGGCAATTCTCACTCGTATTTCAGACATGTTAAACTGTAGAGCACGTGTCCTTCACTGAGCTGCCTGAAGCAGATCTGTGAGTTCATCATCACTGTCTGTCTGCAGAGTTTCTGTGTTTGGCCCCGTGTCATTCTCTCTCTCTACACTGAAGCTGATGCTGCGACATGTTAGAGTCCGTCCACTCAGCTCTGTGTGTGTGTGTGTGTGTGTGTGTGTGTGTGTGTGTGTGTGTGTGTGTGTGTGTGTGTGTGTGTGTGTGTGTGTGTGTGTGTGTGTGTGTGTGTGTGTGTGTGTGTGTCATGTCACATGCTGCAGGATCTCCGTGCTGACCTCGACACGGCCCGCCCCCCGCTCTCTAATGTATTGTGACGAGGACGTGTCCACTCCCATAAATAATAAGAAGAGCTGGGAGCGCTCTCTCTCTGTGTTTACATGGCGATTAGGTGTCGCCTCCTTTCATTTTGACATTAATTAAAATGTAATGTGTTTCCCTTTATTTGGCTCATCTGAGAGGCTGCCACACACTGCAAACAGGAAGTCATGAGCAGAGACAACAAGCGTCACACTGTAGTGTGTGGATTGCCAATATATCACAACAATCCAACAAAAAAGACTAAATGAGACATGGTTCAAATAGTTTCTTGTTTTTTTCAAATATATTTTTTAGAGGCCAACATAACAATAAAACTACATATAAATGTTAAAAAATATTAAAATCACAACAGAACAAGAAACACTCAGGTTAAATCCACAGAAATTAATCAAAGAGTATAACATGATAGATTTAGGGCCATATCCATTAGAAATAAAAGGCACTCAAAAAAGGACAGATTTATTTCATAAATAAATGCAAAAAATATTGATTCATTATGTGCAGTAAATAACCTGTATATGTTCACTAGAAGGAGGGCAGATACTATATGGTATTCAAATGCATAATGTTAAATCCCTTTTTTATCCACACGATTCTTGTATATTTATTTATAACACGACCAAACCCACACATCACTGGTTCTTTATAAAGCCTCCTCACACAAAGAGTTTTTCCTGGTAACATACATAGCATACTTAAAGAGCCTGTGACACGATTTTCCCCCATCATCCAAACCCATCAATTTGAGTAAATATTGTCCCCTTGAAAACCGTTACTGAACTGATTTTGGATATTTGTACTTTGATAACCATTAATCTGCCCTTCAATGTTGACCATTTCCTGGATCTTCTCGGGGATTCTTCAAGTCCCGCCAAATTATGGGTGACGTCAATGCGGGCACAGCGCTCCAGCTGCACCGTTCAGGATCCCAGCATCTGCATGTAAACGCACGATGGGGCACACAGCAGCAAGCTCAGACAGCGATGACAGTTTAATTTTGAACGTGACTGAGAGCTCATATGAGGCTGAAGGATCGGTTTATTTTGTATCTGTTAGAAGTTTAGGAATTAGGTGCGTCAATATGGGCGATCATACGGTCATGTAGCCAGTGGTGGACTGGGACTAAAAATCAGCCCGGGACTCTCGACCGGCCCACTTCGGTACCACTAGTAAATTGTCAACGGGGGGAGTGGGGGATGTGCTAGTGACTTATCCGACCGGCCCACTTCGGTACCGGCCCATCGGGATTCGTCCCGATGGCCAGTCCGCCACTGCACCCAGCCCAGCCCACGTAAACTGT
>NW_011333901.1:0-2124 GCF_000735185.1 Notothenia coriiceps
TCGAAAGTTGAGAAAAGTTCAACTTTTCAAGCGTCGACGGAAGCGCCAGCCAATCAAATCATATGCCAGTACAAGCATTAGCCAAACAAACCGCGTGCTTTTGTGTCCGGGGGGGAGGGGAGATTAATGTGATTGGTTGTTGGTCGCACGCCAGACACGCCCACCGGCAAGCTTCACGTCAACATGGATAGGAAACGAAATACATTTGCACATATCTTGTGTCCAATATACTTTCTGTTTTGGTGGTCATGCCACAACCGTGCACGTGAATGCATGCACGAGTAATGGTAAAATATCTGGATTAAGAGTTTGCTTTTTCTTTGCACGGCATGAAAGAAAGGCGAAATGAATGGGCTGTGATTTTAGTATTTTTAAGCAGAGGTCAATAATTTGTACGGCCCTCGGAGGATGTTTAAAACATTGAAATGGCCCTTGAGAGGAAAAAGGTTCCCATCCCCTGATCTAATGATTTGTATGATGTTTTATTTATGTTAAAGCTCACTTTGAATGATTCTAGCTAATGATAATGTAGAAAAACTCATATTTTAAATTTCGGGACGGTCCACATTAATTTCGGGACGGGTTAGATTGTATTTCGGGACGGTTCCGGGAGGATAGTGAAAAAAGTTAGTCGAGAGCCCTGGCCGTCGTAGTTTGCATGTCACCTTGTGGGACTCGTCCTTTACTCGCTCAGAAAGATCCACACTTTAGATTTCCTGCCCGAACTTAATGACCAGGCCCCGCTCTGAAGGAAGTCTGAGGGGGTTTCCGGCTGACGCGTCAATGCACATGCAGTGCGTGGATGGAGCTTTTTTTTTTTTTTTTAAATTGTATTTATTATTTTTACTGATGAAAAATTGCTGGATTAAGACTTAATTAGTCGACTAGTGATTAATTGACGTTTTGAGGCAGCACTAGTTCCTACACATATGCTACTAGGTGTATAACCTAAAATAATTTGTATTATTTATGAACCAATTACGGTACTTATAAACAATCTTTCATAGCCAGCTATGGTAGATCTTTTTTATATACATTTCCAAAGCACTCATTTAACTCAATTTCTTGTTTGGACCAAAATACTGTTTTTATTCACCAAAAAAAATCATCAAAATCCTTATCCTAATTGACAATCTCCAAAACGTCCTGCTGGTGTTTCACTTGAAATTCTTTTAACTGCTCTATGATATCATCCCTGCAAGGTTTTAATTGTAAGACAGAAAGGTAAGGCACCCCGAGTGCCAAAGGTGGTCTCAAATATAATTCTTCAAATCCTCTTTTACCTACATCGTGCGCCAAATGCTACTCCTTCCACATACTTCCAGCTAGAGACTTCATTCGAACTTTAAAATGATCACAAGACATTCAGCTATACAACTTGTTCTTCAGATTTCTGATATATTTTACACTTTTTGTGATATTTAACTTAGCTTGTAGCTTTGTAAATAGGCTTTCTTCAGATTTTAACATTAGTGTGTATTTTAAACCTGCCATAATTCCGAAACCCTACACTCCTGGGACATAATTCTATACTTTTGGCCCATTTCAGCGACCAGAGAGGGGGGGGGGATATATCCAGTCTCTGATTGTGTTACATTATTATGAGAATGCTCTCATACTTGTTTGATTCTAAAATTGTGTATATAAATATGTGTGTGTGTGTGTATATATATATATATGTCTGCATCTGTAGCCTGTTATTGTATCACTACACCGCACTATGAATGAATTAAAAGTAAATATATAAGTCATCATGAACACATCTGTCCATCAGACAGAGGGGTGCTGTGCCTCCTGTCATCATTAATGGACGTCTCTTTAACCTCTTAAGCCCGAGGGTCCCCCCAGTGGACCCCCCCCCACCGTTTTTTTACGAGACTATGTCTCAGGGCTTCTTAACATTTATGAAACTATTAATGTTCCATACCCTTTTAACGATAAGAAACTCAGCTAACAATATGAACCATTTTTAGCTAAAAGAAACACAAGAGTAATACCAAGCCTTTGAATTAGCATGGAGCGAAAAAATGCTAACTAATGCTAACGGACTTTTGCACAGCACTCACGGTAGCAATGCGCTTATTACTTATCGTCACTGCACAAACAAGATATCCGATTAAAGCT
>NW_011333902.1:0-2825 GCF_000735185.1 Notothenia coriiceps
CATGATGAATGAAAACAATCTGCGTGTTGATGGAATGTACTCTCTTTCTATTGACGAACACGTCCTCATCTTTTGATGGCGCAATTATTTTTATGTGCGTCCCGTCAATATCACCGACCACACCGGGCATACCTGCATTGCCATGAAGTTGGCTTTGATCCTGTGTAGTTGTTGATTGTCCAAAGGAAACCGGATAAACTGTTGGATGATATGTGGTCTAGAGAGCGCGTTGATGGTTTGGTTTATGGCACAGCTGACTGATGGTTGCGATATCTCCTAAATCGTCGGCATTGCAAAGTTGCATTTTCCCTGTTGCTAAATATCGTAGTGTTGCCAAACATTTTATTTCCGGACTAATCGGGTTATTCCTGTTAGTCGGGGATGTTATTGCATCCCGCACTAATTCCACAACAAGTTTGATACCCTCACGATTTAGCCTATATCTCTTGATCAATTCACAGTCTTCCATTGTCTCCAAAACATTTCGTCTCTCAGCCATTTTCAGATTCTTTGTGAATAGGTCTTACTGAGTTAGGAGTCCTCTCGAGGACTTTTAAGCTCTCCCAGACTTAGGTGCTACTTTTAGGCTTAAAATACTTTGTGAATTGCTCTTAGTGAATACAATTAGGAGTCCTAAATTTATGACTGACACGCCCATTATGCTTAGGAGTTTCTCCTAAATTCGCCAGTTAGGAGCTACTTTTAGCCCTAAAATCCTTTGTGAATACGGCCCCTGGTTTTGACTATATTGTGATATAATTTGACTTCCCCCTAATATGAAACCAAACAAACTGTCATGAATTCTCTCTAAGCTCTCATGCTTGAATTCCCAGGTTGTGTCAAGTCATCAGAGAAATCGTTTAAGTAGGAGAACACACTCTTAGAGACACTTTGCACATGATGCTCGCTGCGGAAACAGCATCTCAGAGGCATGTGTGTCAATTATGTTTTTCAGAATTCACTCTATGTTTTGAAAATATTGAGGTGAGAAATAATACTGTAACTACTATAATAAGCAGCTGTGAGTTAAATGGATAATGGTTCTGTATTGACATTTTTTACACTTTTAGGATTAGATTACACGGTGCAACACAGAATCGTTCTCTTTGCTCTCACTTTTCTGTTTTACTCAGTCATTTGGATAGTAAATGTTGTTCTCATCATAACCATCGTTGTGGACGAAAAGCTTCATGAGCCCATGTATATCTTCCTGTGTAATCTGTGTATAAATGGACTTTATGGGACAGCAGGCTTTTACCCAAAATTCCTCATGGTTATTCTGTCTCCCTCTCATGTAATCTCTTACGCTGGATGTCTGCTGCAGAGTTTTGTGATACACTCCTCATCTGGAAGTGACTTAACAATTCTAGCTGTTATGGCCTATGACAGGTATGTGGCTATATGTCAACCTCTAATGTACCACTCTGTGATTACTAAACAACGGATATATCTGTTAGTGGCCTTCTCTTGGATCTTGCCTCTTTGCTGTATGTTCACTAACACAATGACAATTTTTCAGTCCAAGTTATGTGGCTCACACATACCTAAACTGTACTGTTCAAACGCACTGATTAGTAAAGTAGCTTGCTCTACCTCTGTAGCTAATACTATGATTGCATATTTTAACATTGCCATTTACATTCTCCATTTTTTCTTTCTCATTTGGTCTTATATGTATCTAGTAAGAAGATGCCTAACATCCAAACAGAGCAGAAAGAAGTTTATGCAAACATGTGTTCCTCATTTAGTCTCTTTAGTGAATTTTTCCTTTGCTGTGCTGTTTGATTTAATGTACACACGATTTGGTTCGAGAAAGTTATCGCAGAGCCTTCAGAACTTCATGGCAATAGAATTTCTTTTAATTCCTCCAGTTATGAATCCTCTGGTGTATGGGATGATATTAACCAAAATTCGTAAGAAACAGTAAAAAAGTGTCTAACCGAGGTTCCCGTTTGCCCGTGAGCGTCGGGCAAAAAACTATCTTCAAATAAAAGAAAGTCACCGGAGGAGTTAAAGGAGAGTGACAGGTAGCATGAGAAGAAGAGGGAGAGAAAGTTTCAGCCAGCTTGATCGATGGAGTTGTTTTCTAGTGGTGCAGTGACGCGTCCTAAAACCCTTTTATTCTATCGATTAGATTTATGATTCGAAAATTATAAAAGTAGGGTATGTGGGTATGTACGTGCATTTATCAAACAGGTTTGTTTTCCACAGACCTTATTTCCAGCTATTTTCCAAAACCCTATGGAGAAATCCCATTGCTTTTTTCTCGAGGGAACCAGCGGCTTACTTCCTGGTTTTAGGAAGCGTCACTGGCTGCACCTCTCAATATGATGCCAATATAAACAAGGTCTTCTGTCGGCTCTGTACATCAATGCCGACCTATGCTGACAAGTAAGTGAAGAGCAGACAATATAAAAGGTATTGGCTATAGGGAAATGTCCCAGCAGTTTAGGAGAATGAAGGTTCTAATCTAATCTAATACATAGCCATTACATGTCTAACTCCTGATAATGACAGGAAGACAGAAAGCGCATTATACTAATAATAATAATACTACTCATAATAATAGCAGACATTTTTGAACAATGACCACAATATCATTATTTTAAAAACCAAATATGAACAATTGAGGAAAATGAGGAAGAACTGATGATTCAAATGTTGTAGTACAAGTAGTAATGTAGTTAGTGCATAAATTACTATTGCAACAAATATGTTAATTTTCTTCATTATTATTTTTTTAATGCAGACATATGTTGCAGGGACTACTAGAATCATCATACTGGTGTGACTCTAAACATCAAGGGGTTAAATAAAAAAAAATT
>NW_011333903.1:0-2299 GCF_000735185.1 Notothenia coriiceps
AGATTTTGAATAATACTTCTATAAATAGTTGTGTGTGTGTGTGTGTGTGTGTGTGTGTGTGTGTGTGTGTGTGTGTGTGTGTGTGTGTGTGTGTGTGTGTGTGTGTGTGTGTGTGTGTGTGTGTGTGTGTGTGTGTGTGTGTGTGTGTGTGTGTGTGTGTGTGTGTGTTAGAGAAAGTGATTGATGAGCCCCTGGAAGCCAAACACAGGTTTCCATTGTCTCACCTTTCATGCTTTAACCAGGGGCAGACATTCCTCCGGACAGAGTCACTGAGAACCTGATGTTCAGCTCCAGCTTGACTTCATTCCTTCTCACCCGTCACAACTTTTATATAATTAGTCTCTTTTTAATTGTTCACATCTGTCAGGACGGTAATAACTCCCTCCTGAATATTTTCTCTATTTATACCCGAAGCCTTTGTTTGAGGGAAGCTGCTCCCACAGGTTGGGCTTCTCAAAACGAGCTAACTAAATTACTGTTTTACTTTGGGAAGAAGTTCTTGGATCTTTCTTTTAGAGACACTAAATACTGGTAATGTCCTCTTGTTCTCAAAGTACCAAAAGAAAACGTCCTCAAACTATAAAAGATTATTGTATGATTACGTTTTCTAATATACAGAGATGAAATATGGAATCCAAAGTCATACATCTCACACAAAATACAAACTTTACAAGAAATAACTCACAAAAGTACAAGAAAATATTTAATATTCTTATTAAAAACTAGTATACTTGAAAGTAAATTGTAAAAGTGAGATTAAATTCACTGTCGGTAAAGGTGTCAAAATAATACATCGTAGTTTACTTGGTAGTAGATTTTTTTTTTTTTTTAGCTAGTAATCTCAATTAGTCAATTAACCAAAGCTGTCAGACAAGTACAAAATATAAGAGGAATAAAATAAAAACACTCAGGAGAAGTACAAGTACCTCAAAATGTTATGTAGGTACAGTAAAGGCGCATTTCCACTACATCGCGGTTTAAGTGTGCCGTGCCCGGCCCGTTTTTGGTTGCGTTTCCACTTGGTGTAGTTCCGGCTAGCGGGTACTATTTCACAGTTTTCTGGCTCTCCAAAATCCAGGTTCTTTCCGGGCCAACAACCGGGCTGAGTATGCTAACTAGAGAGAGAATTGCTGGCAAGGGGGCTACAACTACAACACAATGAACATATTTGACCGTGATTTAATTGTAATACACGTTTCTAAATGATGCCGAAGTAACAACATACTGATACCGGTTAGTAAAAACCATGAATTAATGCTTTGACAAGTCTGCAGACAGACGGCAGGAGAAAAGCCTTTTAAAATGCGTGTTTTCTGAATGGAGATCGGCTAAGCTAACGTTATATATGCTCCGACCGTCCGCACTCACAACAACGGCCTACAGACATAAATAAACCAGCGACTGTATTCTCCATGACACAGACAGTCTGTGGTTTGGACTTGTTTAACTTTTGTCTAGTTTCTGAACAGATATGAGGAGCTGTGAGCTCTGAGGGCTAACAGCTAACGGCTGATGTTGGTTTTGTGGTTCTCATTGAAGATGACGTCACGGCTCCGCCTACACTGTGTTACTATAGTTACTGCCCCAGCTACTAAACTGTAATGGAAACGCAGCATAAAGTGAGCCTGGCCTACCAAGGCCTAACTATACCGTACTAAGCCGAGCGAGGCCCTGCAGTGGAAATGCGCCATAGTGTAGAACATGTGAGGAAACAGCAGCGTCACTTAGTTATGTGCTTTTTCTGAAGCATTCGCTGCAATCACATGATTTCTCTTTGCTCACCGTAAGGTAGGGTGAAGAGCTTTGCGGTAAATCAACCAATTAAGGTAAATGTCCTTAGTTGCGTTGCCTGCTAGCTTGCAGCACTACATTCAGCTTTTATCTGATTGGTTGTGTGTCGGAAAGCAGGTCAAAAGTGACATCATTTGAACTTTGATCGCCTGGTGATCATTTCGAGTGTGAGCTTTTGTAACATTTGTAACGCATGTGCTCGATCAGAGGAACAGTCTGAAACCATTTTCAGGACTGTTTATCAAATCATCATTGTGGGTGTGTGTACTTCAAAGGATTCAAGGAGTCAAAGGCGTCATTGTTGTATACAAAGCTACGTGTCGAAATGGCAATGAAAATGAAATGAAAAGTCTCAAGCTCCTCCAACAAGGCATGTGTTTTGTTTCTGTTCTGATTTTATGTACAGCGACTTTGAGCATTAGGAAAAGTGCTATACAAATCCCATGTAATATTATTATTATTATTATTATTATATGATGTGCATGTGCGTGCTTGCATGAGAGAAAAA
>NW_011333904.1:0-3495 GCF_000735185.1 Notothenia coriiceps
CAGAGGCAATAATGTAATATAAACATTATTTTATATATATATATATAAAACGTTATTTTATATATGAAATTGAGTTTGACACCCTTGTTCTAAAGACTGGTGCAGAAATGACATGTTTTTGTAGGCTGATCTGGAAGTTAGCAATGCAAAAACTCCATAGAAAAAAAGCCCATTGGACTCCATTGTTCACTTCCGTAACATAATGACATCACATGTTACACCCCGAGTTCTATTGGCAAGCATTCCAACACATTGTACGTGATAGTCAAACTCAAGGCCCGGGGGCCAAATCAGGCCCTTGGCGGATTTAATTTCGGCCCGCAGGATAATTTCTAATTACTATTAGATCTGGCCCGCCGGTATATTGCACGCACACCTTCACTCCATCCTGAGGGTCTCCTCAGCTCAGAGCCTGAGCCCAAACATTGATGAACTTGCACCCAAGATGAGATGCCAAGTATCTGAGCTAGCATCACAGAGCAGCACACTGAGTTCAATGGATGTTTCCTTCTGCACTTTCTCTCTCACGACAACAACAGGCATGTTTGGGTTTCTCTTTGAGGGAAATCGTTTTTTTGAAGCTGTTGTTGGCCTGTGGGAAAATGTAATCATAAGAAATGACTCTGGAAAAGCTGCAGATAGAGCCATAAGAAATGAATGCAACTGATTATTTAATGTTTAATGTTGTTTTTATAGGCAATAGTTTAAGCTTTGTTAGTTCCAGGTTTAATATGTGCAATAAGTTCATTTCAATAAGTTCTGCAATAAACATTGAACCAGTCCGGCCCTCCACTTGTCCCCATTTTTTTATTTTGGCCCACTGTGTATTTGAGTTTGACACCCCTGTGATAGAGTAACGGGCGGGACATCTCTAAGCGATTGACCAATCAAAGCAGACTGGGCTCTGGTTTCAGACAGAGGGTGAAAAGAGGTGCTGCAGCACAGGCAGTATGAGAACAATAAAGACCATGTAACCTGAAAATGAGCATAATAGGGCCCCTTTAAAGGCTATGTACTTTAGATAGCTCTATGGGAAGCACCTGTGGAGAAGCAGTCTAAGATTAATGGAGCGTTTTAAGCTAAACCCCTCCACGGAAAGATTTAAAACCTGTCTGTGTTTCCATGGCTCTCTATAGTACGGATGACTCATTATATCTTTGTGCTGTTTCCAGAGGAGTCTTGATGTCAGTGAGAGATCACTCCGTCTTTATTGATCCCTGAATGATTTGTTTTGTGCTGTGACTCATACATTCACAGAGCTTTTATCATAGATGAAGTAGATCTGAAGCTGTGTTTGTTCTGGAGTCTAGACTTTTACTCTTTTAATGTTGCAAAAAGAAGCTTGACTGAAAAAGTGTATTATACAAACAAACGAAATACCTACTTACTGCTGCTTTCTTTTGAATTATCAAGCCTACATAGTCTTCAGTTGGTTCAAAAACGTATGCAATACTTAAGTTATTGTGCACTACAAAGTTAACAGTTGAGAATTGTTCGCCCATCAATGACAACAAGAATAAATACGATCTGGATTACATCTCAAAATGTACCAGCTACTAATATTGTTTTACCAGACAATTGGAAATGGAGCAAAGCATCAATATTATATGTACAATTATTATATTTGCAGGGATTTACGAGGCGGAGCTTGACGGCAAACTCAAACTATGTGCTGCTGTTAGTAAACTTTTCAAACGTGAGTTGTCTGAGTGAAATCTATTAAAGAAAGAGACCTTGAAATAGTAGCTGCTGCCTTTCTAAAAAGCTGTTCAGAGGGGCATTCAAGGTTATTCCTGCTAATTCATTGAACTAAATAAGTCATCGTCTTGTTTTTAGTTAGAGCACAGACTCTTAACAACCCTTCCTCTTAATCTTCATATTTTCAGTTTCTTTCCCTTCCAGGCATGAAAGGCTTATTCATCTGTTTCAAAACAGATCATTCAGAGTAAATCCATTACAAATATTTAAAAACACAAATCCTCTGAATAATTCCCCAAACTTAGTGACTGTATTATCTCGTTTGCATTGGGATTAAAGATGGGTTATGATTGATCTCCTTGAAGTACACAGTTACATAACACAGTCGGCTGCTTCTCTACTTTTTATGTTTCTGCTGTGAGTGTGTTTTGTAGGTCTATTCATCAGCTTCCTGTTGTGAAACGGTCATGTAAGGTAATAAGTCTGCGCTAACCTGAGGGAAGAAGGGAACATAGATCTTGAACACACAGAGATTTTACTCAGCTACGAAGGTGTGTGTGTCTTCAGCAGCAACAGTGTCAGATGAGGACTGTCTGGTTTCAACGCAAGAACACACACACACACACACACACACACACACACACACACACACACACACACACACACACACACACACACACACACACACACACACACACACACACACACACACACACACGCACACACACACACACAGTATACACACTCCTTATTGTGCCTCATTGTTCATGCAAACACTTGATAAGGAAGAAGTGAAGTACCAAGGAGCGAGCCCTTTGAGGGGAGGATGGATGGTCCCAGGACTCATCGTTTATTCATCATCATGGATGAGGTTGAAGCGCCGGCCCCGGGGTCCCGAGTGTCCGAGGGATTGATGGCATGTTTAACTGTGGGCTATTGATGTGTTGAACATGGAGAGCTGGTGGTTTCCTCTCCTCTGTGGACGTATCCTCCCCAGAGGACCATTGATCCTGAACAACCAGCCATTCTGCGGCCGACTGTTAATCATCTGATCACCTCCAGAGACCTGGGGTTCAGCAGATGATGGAAAAACATCAAGGAGGTCAAAGTAGATTAATTAGATCACGGATTTTAACGAAAAAGTGTTGGATTGCATTTGTTACAGAACAATAAAGATAAGAGACGATTTCACCGATAACTGTGTCACGTCTTCTTTAAAGAATCAACCAACATGTTTATAGCAGAGGATGAAGCCACAGCACCTCTTCTATCATGGATTCAAACTGAACACTAAGATGCCACTATCTGCTAAACACAGGACTCTCAAAGTGTACAGTTAGGTCCCTCTAAGAGGCACATAGCTGCCAGTAGGTCATTGGTTCAGAGGCAAACACATTACTTAAAGCCTTGCAAGATTAATATCTGTGTAATTTACTAAGAATGCTGCTGCCATGAAAGGTAAAGCCTTTTGCATTTCAGTTTGTAGCAAAGCACAAACCCTTAATCAGTCTGCATAGATCATTGTATCCTTCTAGAAGAGAGAGATGCTGATGTCTGTTTCGGCTCTCTGGCAGCTCGTCCTCAAACCTCAATAAAGACAATTGAAGGTCCGTGTTGCTCATATGGAGCGATCAGCCCTCTGGATTCTCAGTGTTCTTCCTCTGAGGTTACGATGAGGTTAGTGGAGGATTTGCTGAGTGCTTTTCTTTGTTTTTGCTTCCTGTCCCGTGCAGTGCTTGAATTGGGCCGGTACTCACCGGTACGCAGTACCGGCACTTCTGATTTTTACCCATGTGG
>NW_011333905.1:0-3753 GCF_000735185.1 Notothenia coriiceps
ACACACACACACACACACACACACACACACACACACACACACACACACACACATAAGCACTATACCTCAAAATGTGTTTTCCTCCACCTTTTTTTGTTTTGCTTCTCACTATCAGTCAATGAGTTGTTCGACCAATCACAGTTGTACTTAAAGGCCAATGTTATATCCCAGTTCGATGCTTTCTGAATCGTCTGCAACGAGCCTTTAACATTACATCCCTGCCATCAGCTACACATTTTTAAGCGCTGCCAGCTAGGCTTCTGGGCGTCCCACTAATTGTTTTTGGCATGTGCAAACAACTGTAGACAAACAGCGTGTTATCAGTTAAAAGAGAAGTAACAGACCGAGATTTTACTAATTAAAAAATAATGACCTGCAGGGGTTGTCCATCCTTTAGCACAGCTTAACATATTGTTATTTCACTTGAGTCCAGTTTAGTATTTAGATCCATCAGCCTCTGGACACATCGAGATTTACCCGACAGATCAAATGTACCTACTTTCTCTGACGTATACAAATTAAAAAAGCCAGCGATAGCGTTACCTTGGAATGTTTTTCCCAATTTGTCTTTGATAGTGTTTTATTAATACAGGGGCTCTGTACACATCCAATAAAGCATTATAAAATAATAATACAAGTTAGAGTGCAGTAAAATACTTTTATTTAATTTTAGCTTCTTTAAATTTGTATTCTCTTTTGCTTTTTAATTACCGTTATTAAGTGTATTTAAAGGTCATCTCATGTGTTACTGTCGCACCATATAATACTTGAAATGTTTTTTTCTAAAGCACGGTGAGTTGCCCTGTGTTAAAATATGCTATATAAATGAACTTGCCTTGCCATATTGTAATATATCATTTTAATATATCTTTTTGTTTTTGTTAGCCCCTTAGTGAAGACACTCTTCTTTTCCATTCACCACTCTCCTGTTAGCAGCCCTATACGATTACACCTGCATGTCTTTTATTTCATCTCTATCCATCACTCATGCCGGAGAGCTGGGGCCAGGGGTTAAATGTTTAGTAACAGAAGAGACAAGTGACAATAATAGTATAGGAAGGGAAGGAAAGAGGAACTCAGACAAATAGAAAGGAGATGTGATACCAGGGTATATGCAGGAATCCTGAAGTCAGATGTAATAACTTTTAAGACCCTTTCCATACATTTTAAGACCTCATCGCCACTTTGAGTTTTAACCGGTTGCCTTGGCGACACACTTTACCTCACATTGACTATATACAGTATTGATTGTCCTTCCTCCTTATCTTCCAACCATTTGGACGCAAACTTGCATTTCCCCATAAACGGGCCTTCACGCTATCAAGCAGTGAGCGTGCGATGTCCTGTTCAGATGACGTCAAATCCAACGGGATGCCATAAATAAACTACCGGTACACAGAATCACACTACACACCTACGCAATGATTACATTCAGGCAGACTGTAGAATACAACCTCTTTGGACCATTTATATACTTATTGAAAACAAGCTACAAAATGTAAGACCTTGGAAAATGCCATTTATTACTTTTGAATAGCCTTCATTGTTATACTTTTTAAGACCCCGCGGACTCCCTGTATACAGACGATGGACGTGAGCAATATAGAAACATGTTTTATATTAGGATGTTTACTGAAAAAGACAAACTCTCAATAGTATAGCCAACGGTAAACGTTCAGCTCTTCCAGCCAGCTGCCACCTTAGTTTGTTGTGAAACTTGTAGGTATAATTATAGATCAATCCTTATTTCAACTTTTAATTTGAAGTCAATTGTATGCTAATGCTAGTGCTTATAGTTCTCCTTATAAAGGACATACAAAGATAAAGACAAAGCCATTGCTCATCTACTTTGAAAGCCAGTGATTGGAATAAATAGAAACATGGCCTCCAAAACAATAACAGAATAGAAGATATAACACTTTGACTTGTGGAAGGAAGGAGAAGTTCAACACGCTTCCCTCAAGATGAATTCAACCTTTAAGTTTAGCACATATTAGTTCATGCTGTGAGGTTGTCTGACAAAGAAACAGCAAGAGTCAAATCCTCTTTTCTCCGCAGTAGAAATTATTTATGTGGCATTTGGCATTCCCCATAATAGGAAGTAATAGAACCTCAAGTACCTCGTGATTGGTGATTGCAGAAGAACAAGGACAAGCATCCTTACATACAGTATGTGGTTTAGATACTCTGCATTTCACTCACATTAACCACATGAAACGCACCCCTAAATAAGACCTAATTGAACTTGTCATATATCAGATAAAATATCAGATAACATTTTTTAAATGCGCAGTCAGAGGGGATATTTGTAAACGGTGAGGGAAAAAGGTGAAGCCCTTCACCCAGAAGCCCTGCTCTGTATTTAAAAGCATTTCTTCCAAGAAATAAGAGCAAACTAATCTTTTTCAGCAACACAACCATTTCAAAATGTGTGAAGGTTAGAATACAGCTCACAAGAGATAAGGCAATTACAGTAAGTGAAAAGTAGATACAGCCGGTGTGTAGGCACATGTAAATTGCATGGAAGCATTTACTCGTATTTATACATCAGGAGTTGTATTTCTGTGTGTGTGTGTGTGTGTGTGTGTGTGTGTGTGTGTGTGTGTGTGTGTGTGTGTGTGTGTGTGTGTGTGTGTGTGTGTGTGTGTGTGTGTCAAACTTCCCTTGAACTGAGGAAGGCTTTAACAGCACACAGCGTGGCATAAATATGGGAACACAGTCCATGTAATTGGCAATGAATAATAATGAATAATACACGAGGACTACTGGTGGTCCTCGGAGAAAGAATCATTTTAGTAGTAATATGTTACCTAACCTGTGAACTGAACGCTTGAATTCAAATATATCTATTCACTGACTGATACTGTTAGTTCAGTTGTCATTTATCACAAGAAAACTATTTATTTACCATTTATTAATAATGCAAACCCTATATCATTAATGAAGTATATTACCTAGTGACACTATTAATCAACAACGGTTTCTGATGGTGACCTAAACAAACAAAACAAATATTGATAAGTAAGTTATGTAAATGATAATTTAATACTGTATGTTTGTGGCAAACCTCCTTGCAAATTGTCCTCTCTAACGGCATGAATATTGTACTGTTATTCTTTATGTACTCCAAGATATTAAAGTATTTGAAAAAACATCACAGCTTCAGTAAACTGTATTTTACAAAAAATGTATTTCTGCATATTATTTGCATTATTGTGTCCCTTGCAGCATTCTCGTGCATTATTATATTTCTGTTTATTCTTGTACGTAAGAATATTGTTTATTGCATAAGATTTTCAAATAAATCTTCACTGTATGTATTGTGCATATAATAATAAAGCATTTGGATCTTTGATCTGAATATGAATTATTTGTGTGTTATCCATTTGATTTGAAGCTTGTTACAGGCCATTGTTTGCCGAATTAACATAACATTGGGGTGATGATGTTTAACTCAAGTATTAAAGGTCCCCTATTATAGTGCTTTTCATCAATATATTATAGGTCTCAGATATATACAAACATGTCTCTGAAGTGTTTGCCTCGAAACACCAAACACATCATTGCAGCATCCCATAATCCCCTCTGTTTCAACCCTGTTTCAAAAGTGCTGATTCTCTGTCTGTTACTTTAGATCAGGGGTCGGCAACCCGCGGCTCTTTAAGCCCTCTGCTCTGGCTCCCTTGAGCTTAGACAAAAATGAGAAGGAAATAAAATAAAAATATTTGTAGGACTATTTCTATTTTGTTGCAC
>NW_011333906.1:0-2057 GCF_000735185.1 Notothenia coriiceps
ACAATCAAACATGTGGGAAGAGGGGGGGCGGCGCCCCTAGCGCCCCTATGGACCGGCCGCCACTGCTTCTAGTCACTTTGCTCAGCGCTGCTTGTAGCCAGGCATGACGAGACTCTTCAGTCAACCCATGTTCAGGGGAGGTGGGTTTAGTTTCCTGCACGCCTCGACGTAAGCGACGCCTCTAAGCTCCGAAGCTCTTGCCTCTAGACCGACAATTTTTTGGAGGTGGAAGTGAACCGGATTCAGGAGCTAAGAGGCGGCGCCGCTGCGGTGTGAACAGGAAAAACCGGTGCTTTTCAGGCTCCAGCTTCGAGCTGAAAACGCGTTGGTGTGAAAGGGGCATTTGAGTGTCTAGAAAAGCGCTACACAAGTCTCATGTGTTATTATTATATGAAAATACTTTGAAGATATTAAAGAAACAGTTCATTGTAATTACATTGATTGACGTCACAGTTGCACCTTATTGGAATTAAAATATGTAAAAATATAGAAAGAAATAACAACACAATATTTTTTGTCTATCAAATGTAGTATTTTCTCGTGATTGACATGTTTCCTCTGACAGTCCCCACCCCCCCTCTTCACGGTCCACTGTATATGTTCTACTTTGAATTCTGCTTTAATTCTATTTTGAGATGTTTCAATTCTAGTGCTGTGAAGTTATCGGCAATGCCTTGTTGTGTTGTGTTTCCTGCTGCTGCAACGCAAACATTTATCAAAGTGGGATCCATAAAGTAGCTAATCTGATCTGAGACTCATATTACATATTGCTGTACCTACAAAGAGTCTAATAAGCAGTCCTAGGTGCCTGACGTGTGTATTTGTGCTGCTGAAGAGGAAGAGGAGGAGGAAGAGGAGGAGACTCACTGCAGGTTTCTGGAGACACTGCTCGATGACGCCCTCCATCATCCTCTTAACGAAGTGAAGAGACTTCTGAGGGAACGAGGGGAACAGCAGGGGGCTCTCTGCAGGAACAGGCACGCATTTAGGGAGTTAGTTAACGGGGAATGCTGCCTTTTTTAAATAGCTTTAGGAAACATTAGGAAACATTAAACTCACAGGTCGCTCTTTAAATACATCTTTTTCTTTTTGCCACCCACTTTTTTTAAGCCCAACCCCAGCATGCATGACGGGAACTTATGCATATTTGGTCATGTAGTTAAAGGTGGGGTAGGTACGTTTGAGAAACCGGCTCGAGATACACTTGTTGTTATATTCCATGGAATGTTCTTAACATCCCGATAGCAATGAATATCTGAAGTGCTTTGACAAGAAATCCATAAAGAAAAGTCATCTGTGGAAGCCGTGGCGCTGTAAAAAGCACGACCAATCATCTGAGCCGGCTAAAGTAACTGGATGGCCTACCTGCCTGTCAGCCTTCCATCTGTGCACAAACTTATCTCGTGCCCTCATTGGTCATGTGCGCGTTCGTGTGTGTTGGAGGAGGGGCTCTGTGAGGAAGTGGCAGATTTGTTCCGGCTCTGTATTTTCAAATTCTAGCGCACTCGAGCTGGTTTCTCAAATGTACCTAGCCCACCTTTAAGGAGTAAATTGATCGAAGATATTGCATAGCATCAAATGAGAAAAAAACAATGAGATATTAAAACAGGGGACGATGTGTCGCCACTTCTTAAGAAGAATAAAGTATATTTTTCTAGATACATCGAGGAGCACATGAAGGGCTTTGCTGGCACCCCCAAAATGGTTTTAAAGTGAAACCACATCTCAAACTGACTGAGATCGACTGGTCCACCGTGTCCCCCTCGTTCACACATTAATCACTGATCATGCTGCTAATGAATAACTTCTAGAGCTGAGTGGGTCTCACCCTTCAGGTGGGCGCTCTCCTGCAGGAACCTCAGCCATTGGTTCCCCTTGGTGTTGGGGGGGGAAACCAGGTCCTCGTCCTCGTCCTTCAGATACTGCACAGGGAGACATGTTGTTACACAGCAGCTTTAAGGTCTCCTATTAAACTATTTTTAGGAATATATTATAGGTCTCAGAAATATAAAAACATGTCTCTGAAGTGTTTTGCTCCAAACACCAAACAGATCATT
>NW_011333907.1:0-3130 GCF_000735185.1 Notothenia coriiceps
CACACACACACACACACACACACACACACACACACACACACACACAAACTCCTATTGAGATATCGAGCACAAGCAAACTCACTGACATGGCCTTCTCAATGCTGAGTCAGTGAATTAAGTTTTTGTCTTTTTGTCAACGTTCACATAGGAAATCGATGTCTCCCGTTTGTACATGTCCATGATCGAAGGCGGATAATAAGGGCATTGTTCAATCCATGACTGAGCCACTGCTATACGCTCTCATTACGTAAAAGGTCTCAGGCAGGGTTTGACTGGAAATCAACTATATATTCAGTTTCATTCAAGAAGTTATATCTTAAAGATCAGTAAAAATAAATCCTACTACAAAACATTTTAAGAGTGCAAAAATAAATGTCAACAAGATGACAAATGCATTTAAAGGTTTTAAGGGTCAGTTTATATAGCAATATATATAAATGGACATTATAGCTTTTATTAGTTCTAATCCTGTCTAAGACAAATGTCCAAAAAATCACTCCTGTTTTTTTTTGTCCTGGTTAAACTCTTAAAAACATCCTTCTTTTTCATTTAATAGAAGATAGAAAAAATATACTTAAATGCACTAAAACACCGGGTGAAAGGTGCGTTACAAATGAAACCTTTCGCATCCCGCTAACTAATTTGATTCTTACTAATGTTTTCAATTAAGTGTTAATAGTAAAGCCCCAAAGAAATGTGATAAATATAGAGCCCTCGTTAGTTTATAAGAGGATTGACATCTGAACATGCAGTGAGAAGAGCATTAAACATGTTTAACACAACACACACACACTCACAATCGTGTGGAGTGTGGCGCAGTGGGTTGTGCGTTGGCGTTGGGATCAGGGGGGCACAGGTTCAAACCATACTTGCCAACCTTTAGACCTCAGAAATCGGGAGCATTTAAAAATGCAAAATTGGGGGTGGGGGTGCTAGTGGATCGCAGGAGCTGTTAGATTAACATTAACATGCTTATTGTAGTTGTAAGTGCACTGCCTTGCGGCCTGTAGCACCGTCCTTGATGGAGCATACATGATGTGTGGGCTGGACCTGTATTTTACAGGAAAGGAGTGAGCAGAGAGTAGAGTAGTTGTCGATTCTTGTTCTGTTTTCTGTGAATAACTGCCTCACCCTCTCAAACTTTGAGTTGCGCGCGCTACTAAAGAGACGTGTTACCATGGAAACCAAACAATGGTGTAGCTGTATTAAAGTCCGAGTGGAAACAGTCGTGTGTAAATCAGATTTTGTCAGAAATTGGGAGAAATGCGGGAGAAATATGACCCCGGGAGGAAACCGGGAGAGGGCAATGAAATCGGGAGTCTCCCGCGAAAATCGGGAGGGTTGACAAGTATGGTTCAAACCCCCATGTCGTTGTGTCCCTGAGACACTTCAACCCAGATTGCTCCAGTGGGGATTGTCCACAGTATTGAGTATGTAAGTCCCCTTTGACAAAAGCGTTACATGTAATGTAATGTATAATGTGATGTAAAAACAAAAGGTGTTAAAAAACGTATTTTTTTACGTCTCTACATTTCTTTACCTCCTTTATTTATATCTGTCTAGATTTGTTCTGCTGTTCTTTCTTTGAGTTAATACAGGGAAGCTGAAGGATGGAAAGACTATTACGAGTAGCTCTCATCTCTTTCTTGTTCTCTATCATCTGTATTTCTGCACACCCAATGTCTTTCCCACATCTCTCATCATCCAACCTTTAAATCACTGCTGTAGAGAGAAGCAGGGATGTTTGCAGAGATGATGAGAAAGAAGAGGAAAGTTTTTGGTCTTGTAGGAAAGTTCACCACTCTCCTGGCAGCAAGGGCTAATGGATTAGTTCAACGTGCTGATTCCTGCAGAAAACTGCCAGAAAATGTGTGTGTGTGTTAGCATGTGTGGTTCAAAGTGTGCAGACATCGCCCACAATTCCTTTCTTACATGAGTACCTCACTTGTTGGAGTCTTTTTTATAGAGTGTCTGAATGTGTGCATTTGTGTTTCAGAGTTTAAGTGACAAACGTCTCGATATAGCACCATGAAAGAGGCAACACTTTTCTACTTTGTTCCATTATGACAGAAACACACAGAGCACTTTAATAATATATACCAGTTACCGCCACCTTTCTCATTCTTTCAGAGAGAAGCGACAAATGACGCAGGGATGAGAGGGTCAGAGCGGGAAGAAATGCTGTTGTGCCACTCTGAGAAAACTGCTGACACTTCACATGGACCGAAAGGGGGCTTTTATGATCAAAAAGCAAGTTGTTTTTGTATGCATCCCTGTCATATCAGTCCATCTTCTGTCAAATACAAAGCCTAATGGGTTACAGAGGACTCAGGGTCCTGGTATTTGACCCGTTAAATCATTGTTTTTACATTAAGGCTCACAGCTAAAAATATAATCTTAGATCGGTGCTTTCAGGCTCAAAGTAAACAGCAACACTGTCAAGTCATCAAAAACAAATGCGTATGAGGTATGATTCGTAAATACATTTCATGTGCAATCTGCATTCTAACAGGTTTCATTCATTTATTTTCTTAATTATACATCTTCGTTCAATTAACTGGATTTGTCAAGGCTGGATTACTACCTCCAGGGGCCCCTGGGCACTGAGAGCTCAGGGCCCCTCAACCCACGTTCCAACACGTAACAACACGCCTACCCAACATGACCAATATTTAAAATGTTCATTCAATCCTGCATGTCAATCGCACACCTATTTGTCAAAAGCAGGGACGCAGCTACAGAGTTCAAACAAAGTAGGTCTAGCTTTTGCCCTTTCAGTAAAAAATCACAAGACAAGGATTCAATGGATAAGATCTCAAGACAGTGTATGGCTCAAGAAGACCTAATATCACTCAAAACCTCAGCACCCCACTTCAAATGGCAACATATGACTGGCTGGCTGTACAAGTAGACAAGGAGTTCTATTTGTCACCAACATCGAGAGTTATAAAAGTAAAACATGTATTGAAAGTATGTGGTTGCTCAACTAAGTGATCAGTATATGTGATAGAAGTGTGTGTGTGTGTGTGTGTGTGTGTGTGTGTGTGTGTGTGTGTGTGTGTGTGTGTGTGTGTGTGTGTGTGTGTGTGTGTGTGTGTGTGTGTGTGTGTGTGTGTGTGTGTGTGTGTGT
>NW_011333908.1:0-5646 GCF_000735185.1 Notothenia coriiceps
TAACTTGCTGATGCAGCAGAGATACCAGGTGTAACAGAGGGAGACCCTTTTATAGACTCTAATGTGCTGCAGAACACACACACACACACACATACTCACACTCACACTCACACACACATACTCACACACATACTCACACACACATACACACACACATACACACACACACATACTCACACACATACTCACACACATACACACATACTCACACACATACTCACACACATACACACACACATACACACACACATACACACAAACTCACACACATACTCACACACATACACACACATACACACACACACACACATACTCACACATACTCACACACACACACACATACTCACACTCACACACACACACACAGTCACTTTGAGCTACTTACTGATCTGGAACAACCTTAACGGACTGTACATTAAACACACAAACACACAAACAAACACACACAATTGATCCCTGAGAGGTTTGAAGGGGGGAACATTGCATTTAGCTGTTTGTGCTGACCTAACAGCTGAGTTTGTTATTCTTTATTCCGTGTTTCTCATCGTGTTGTAACTGGATGTCTTGAATAAAGTGTCTTAAATATTTTAAATCACATTTAGAAAATGAAATCTGCAGACGAATTGTTTAATAATCGGCCTCTTTAACTCAAAGTGAGTACTACCATGTTTAGTTATTTGTAAGCACTTTCAAACAGTAGATTCAATGAGCAGATTTGACTCACTTTTAAAGTGACACACACACACACACACACACACACACACACACACACACACACACACACACACACACACACACACACACACACACACACACACACACACACACACACACACACACACACACACACACACACACTAGTGGAGGGAAAACATATACTAAACGTCTGAAATGTGTGTAAAAATGTCCAGAAAGATGTCCTGAATATTTGGGAAAAGCTGCAGAAATATTTCCAAAGCTAAATGTTAAAAATAACCGGAAACATTAGTGTGTAAATATCCAAAAAAATGACCAAACCTTAAGAGAAAAGAATATCTGAAACATGTAGAAATGACCACAACAAATGTAAGACTGTCAGACAGATACCTCCACTTTCTGAACAACTTCTTTCAACATCTCCATCACAGACCAAACATATCGACCTTCTGACTGTTGAGCTATAAAACAACTCTGAGAGGAAAGCACTTCACTGATTGGCTCGTATTGATCCAATCAAGAGCTACGGTCACCATCTATACCTTGTTCAACAGCACGAAGAAGGAAGATAACTGATGCATTTTACCTCCCGTTTGTTTCTCAATAAAATCAACTAAGAAGCCAAGATTTAATATTTACTTTTAATACAACTGGTGTTTTAATGGAACCAAGACGAAAGAACAAATCCCTTCGTCTAAGACTGAGTCACTTTATGATGCAATTGAGCTGTTTTGTGAGTGTTATTCTTTCTGATTTGCCAGTGCCAGACACATTTCAATGATATGTAAATTGAATTGACAATAATGTATTCCCAATCCCAATCTGAATAACAATTGGAAGAAATGCAATCTTAAAAGCCCTTAGACCTAAAAGAAATGTTGAATAAAGGCTATTTTATTTGTGCTTGATGTCCAACTAGATGCTGTTGATGATGCAATCTCCTCCAGCTAATCCCTCCCTCACAGATGCATGTGTATTTTGATTTTCAAAATATATTTTTTGTTGTCACGAGTTGTGTGGGAGAATGTAACAGCAAGGGTTTGAATGTGAAGCCAGAGAGCGGCATGCACACAGATTTACATGATTGTTTTTATTAGATGGAGCTGAGATCAGCCACCTCACACACACACACACACACACACACACACACACACACACACACACACACACACACACACACACACACACACACACTGCTGGATTGTTTCCTCCGCTGGCAGAGCAGCAATGTGGAGAAACATGCAGACTGGAGACATCGTGCTGCTTTTATTCTGAGATTATGTTCCGCTGTCGCTCCGGTTATTTTCTGTCAACAGTGACAGAAAACCGAAGGGGAAAAAAGACAAATGATAGAAGCTTTGAGGTCAGTCTGTGGGGACTGAGCCTGGGAACAAGAGAGTTACGAGACAGAGACAAGACCAAAACTAGAGTGTACCAAGACCAAGACAAGAGTGTATTGAACCGAGTCAAGACCAAGACTAGAGCGAACCAAGAATGTGTTTCTAGACCAAGACAAGACCAGTACGATATCTGGAAGGAGACGAGACTAAATCAGGAGTATATTTGGACAGAGTCAAGACCAAACAAGAGTGTATGTGGACCGAGTCAAGACCAAGACTGAAGAGAACCAAGAAAAAGGTGTATCTAGACTGAGACAAGAGTGTAACTGAACCAAGGCCAAGACCAAGACAAGAGTGTTTCTAGATCAAACAGGACAGAGACAAGAGGGTTTCTAGATCAAACAGGACAGAGACAAGAGGGTTTCTAGATCAAACAGGACAGAGACAAGAGGGTTTCTAGATCAAAAAGGACAGAGACAAGAGGGTTTCTAGATCAAACAGGACAGAGACAAGAGGGTTTCTAGATCAAACAGGACAGAGACAAGAGGGTTTCTAGATCAAACAGGACCGAGACAAGAGGGTTTCTAGATCAAACAGGACAGAGACAAGAGGGTTTCTAGATCAAACAGGACAGAGACAAGAGGGTTTCTAGACCAAGACAAGACCAGGACAAGAGTGTTTCTGGAAGGAGACAAGATTAAATCAGGAGTATATTTGGATCAAGACAAGACCAAACAAGAGTGTATGTGGACCGAGTCAAGACCAAGACTGAAGAGAACCAAGAAAAAGGTGTATCTAGACTGAGAGTATATCTGACCCAAGAAAAAGAGTTCAGCAAGACAGAGACAAGACCAAAACAAGAGTGAGTCCAGACCGCGATAGGACCAGGACAAGAGTATCTGGAAGGAGACGAGACTAAATCAGGAGTATATTTGGACCAAGTCAAGACCAAGACTAGAGAGAACCAAAAAAAAGGTGTATCTAGACTGAGAGTATATCTGAACCAAGAAAAGACCAAGACCAAGACAAGAGTGTTTCTAGAAAAAAACAGGACGGAGACAAGAGGGTTTTTTGGACCAAGACAAGACCAGGACAAGACCACAACTAGAGTTTATCAAGAACTAAAAAAGACCAAAACATCAGGTTCGAGACGAGACCAAGACTTTAAGGGTTTGAGACCAAGTCAAATACAAATAATGAGACCAGTGCGAGTCCAGCACTGCACGACACACTCAGTGAAATGTGGAACATGCAAACAATGGACACCACACTCAATTCAACTATATTGAGCATTACTTAAAAGCCAAGTATTCATCTCAAATGATATTTAAGACTAACATCAAGCCTGCAGAGGGTATCAGGGAAAACCCTCAGACACCTGCTGTCTTCTGAAGGACCCCCGAAAACACTTTTAATGGGAAAAGAATGAAAGACAGATCCAGAAAAGCCAGAGAGTAGAAGTGTAAGAAGATATGTGTTATTAGAATATTAGGCCTTGTGATCAGTAAACCACAGCTACACTCTTTCTGTTCAATCATGCAACCTTTGTGTACTGCAGTAAAAGGTCAATGAGAAATATAACAAATGACATTAAGCTGTGTAACGATCAAGACTCTGCATCCATGCATCATATCTGCATGTTCTGCAAGAACAGGGAGAGTTCAGCTGCTGTTTACTGAAACTCTGATTTGTTGCAGAGCTGAGAGCGACTCTGGCACCACAACATGACACCCGAGGAAATCTGGAGCACACACACACACACACACACACACACACACACACACACACACACACACACACACACACACACACACACACACACACACACACACACACACACACACAGGGAGGTGGGGGGTCTTGTGTGTGGCACTGAAGCAAATTGGGTGGGATGGAGAGGGGAGAGGAAACGAGGCAGCGAGGATCATGGGAAACCGAAGATAAGCTTATCGAAAAGAGACTCCATCCGCCTCCTCGTATCTTCATCACTCTCCCCTTCCTCTTCCTCTCATCAAAGCCGGCGGTGGGTTTCCTCCTCACACCGACCGCAAAGCGACCGCCAGAGGGGAAAACAATTCTCCACCGTACGCTAGCTCAGTTTGACAACTCATTATCTTCCATCCATCCGACCGTCCATGCGTTAAACCAGAAAAACACTTTGCCGTTTGTCTCCAGGAACTTGATCTCATTCTGTGGCTCAATATCGTTCAAGTGACGGTTAGGGTTACAGTGTTCATCTGCTGCTGCATGAACAGGCCATGATGCCACATGTCATTTATGTTGGAGGTTTTAAAAAGGGCTTTCCAAACTGATAAGCAAGCAGGCCATTCAACATGTGTGACATGCATGTAGATCTACAGGATCTGAATCTCAACGGGTCTAACCTGGTTAATTAAAGGATAAATGAAATCCCAATCAACACTATAAGGAATGTCTGCATAAATGCATCTTTTTTTATATTTTTCAAACGAGAAATGTACAGAAAAGGTTTAATCGAGAAACATAAATGCATCTCGAGTGTTGTTTTTATAAATTACTACAAAAACAGTTGATAAAAATCTAACTTTCTGCTGTATTGTTTTAATAATGCTACAAAAAGCTAATGGCAAATCTTAAAGGGTAGACGTGCAAACAATTATTTATATTTTTAAAGCTAATAAATCTGCAGAAGTGGTAGAAATATTTTTTGGACAGAATTCTGACTTTTTTTAAATTCTGATTTAATTCAGAATTAAGACTTTTTTCCAAGGGTTCTGATTTCTCATAATTCTGAGAGGTTCAGGAAATGACACGAGAGATTAAACACAGAATAAAAGCAGTGAAACTCAGACCTCTGAATATTCTGAGTATAAAGGAAGAGTTCAGAGGATCTCTCACATGTGGCTCTAATCCTCTTCAGTTAAAACATATCATGTACCAGATTCTAAAGATATTCATTTTCTTAAAGCCCATGAAACTGAATTAACACCAAACAAATTCTCACGTCACTCATTGGTTCACCTCTGCCTGCAGTATTCTGTGGAACTGTTGAGAGCTTTCTGTGTTTTTATTTGTTTTTGCGGAGGTGTCCAGTTTCTTATCACTTCCATGTTCACAAAATTCACAAAAACCGCAGCGATGTTGCATCCGACCCGTGAATGAAAGAGTTGAACCGAGACTTTAGGAAAGTGAAAGAAGGGAAAGAGCAGAAACCTGCAGATATAATACATGAAGTGAAAGCTTCCGTGTAAAAAGAAGAACCTATAAAGGTTAGGAATAAATCTGCAGCTCCGCCTCGCTTCATACTGATATACACCTGAACATCAGCAGGAGAGGACTCTTTAAAGTAGAGACACTACATACTGATATACACCTGAACATCAGCAGGAGAGGACTCTTTAAAGTAGAGACACTACATACTGATATACACCTGAACATCAGCAGGAGAGGACTCTTTAAAGTAGAGACACTACATACTGATATACACCTGAACATCAGCAGGAGAGGACTCTTTAAAGTAGAGACACTACATACTGATATACACCTGAACATCAGCAGGAGAGGACTCTTTAAAGTAGAGACACTACATAGATCAAACAGGACCGAGACAAGAGGGTTTCTAGATCAAAAA
>NW_011333909.1:0-2212 GCF_000735185.1 Notothenia coriiceps
TGTGTGTGTGTGTGTGTGTGTGTGGGTGTGTGTGTGTGTGTGTGTGTGTGTGTGTGTGTGTGTGTGTGTGTGTGTGTGTGTGTGTCTCCCCTCCTTCCTTCCTTCCTTCCTTCCTTCCTTCCTTCCCTCTCTGCAGGTACAATGCTTACCGCACGCCTACGTTCCCCCAGTTCCGAACTCAGTACATCCGGCGCCGCAGCCAGCTGCTCAGGGAGAACGCCAAGTGTGGCTTTGAGCCGGGTCTGCGCAGGCAGTACCTGAGGCTGCGCAGTCAGCTGCTGGCCCTGCGCTACGGGCCGCTGTCCGAGCAGAGCAGCTTCAGGGCCAGCAGTGTGCGCAGCTCCCGCACCACACTGGACCGCATGGAGGTCAGACCCAGAGAAACAGATAGGCAGAGGAGGCACAATAGCAGGAGAGAGGGGGGGGGGTAGTCTGTAGTCATTTGGAAAAGGAGATATTTAAAGTATCTGAAAATATAGGATTCAACATATGAGAGCCATCTGGAAGGCCAGTATGGAGCGAGTTTCCTGCCAAAACGTAATAAGTGCGCTACGATTCACTAACAAACACAGTGTGGGTTGCAAATACTGAACAATTTCCAAATCATGGAATCAAGGAAGTACTCAGTAACTCTTCTAAACACCATTGCCCTAACTTTCCTTTGTAAAGTATTACATTTTACTCAACCTAATCTCTAGTCTACTTGTTTTTTAAATCATGGTCTCATCTAGAGTATAATAGACAATAAGGTGCCTAAGGGAGTATAGAACACTTTGAATCACTTTAAGTAAAGAAATATTGTGCCGCTAGTCAACATGTGAATCTGTATTTAGTTGCAAACCAAGGTGTGTTTGTTAGTGACTCGTAGGGTGTTTGTAAAACATGTTTTGTTTGTTTTTGCAGGGAATGAGCTTACTTTTGAGTTTTCATGAATCAGCAGCAAGCAACACTTTTGTTGCCGTTCACATTGAAGCTGAGCAGCTTAGTTGAAATGGCTGGGCTTGCCCTCTATTTAATACCATCTAGTTAAAAAAGCATGATATTTAATTCACATTTTCAGAATGATTGTGTTTTTTTTTGTTGGTGTTTACTTGCACTGACTCCTACGAGGTTCTCCCTCCTCCTCCTGCAGGACTTTGAGGAGGACCCCCGCTCTCAAGGAGCCCGAGGCCACCGCCGGTCCGTCAGCAGAGGATCCTACCAGATACAGGCCCAGATGAACAGAGTGGTGTACGACGAGAGGTAAACGCAGAGTTCCTCCACCTTTCACCGTTCAGCTGCTGTCTCTCATCGCCTTTTTTTGTGATCACATTTTTATTGATTAAAGGTGGGGTAGGTAAGTTTGAGAAACCGGCTCGAGATACACTTTTTGTTATGTTCCATGGAATGCTCTTAACATCCCGATAGCAATGAATATCTGAAGTGCTTTGACAAGAAATCCATAAAAAAATGTCATCTGTGGAAGGCTCTGTAAAAACTACAACCAATCCGTTTAGCCGGCCGCCCTGTCTGTCAGCCTTCCATCTCGTGCACGCACAAATGTATCTCGTGCCCTCATTGGGCGTGCCGTCATTGGGCGTGCATTGCAGCAGTACTTCAATGACTCGTCAGCAACAGGCGGCCACTTTCACCATGGCAGAGTTAGGTTCAACATCGTCTACTGGTCGCAAAAGAAAAAATGTAACGGAGCAAATTAAGAACAAAAAGAAAGTGGAAACTAGGAGAAGTCAAACCAGAGTCAATATCGGAGTTGCTTTGGCTGTGTAGTATTGCTAACCTAGATGTGTTTAGCTTTGCCTGATATGTAACGTTACTGCAGCCTGCTCTCGCGGAGGAGGTGCTCTGTAAGGAAGTCTGAAGGAAGGGGCGGATTCTTTTTGGCTGTGTACTTTCACAATTTTAGTGCACTCGAGCCGGTTTCTGAAACTTACCTACCCCACCTTTAATAGACAATAAATATTGTTGTTTTTGAATTGTACTTTCTTTATTTGATTGGCAGTCAGTTGTTGATAACATGCAGACGTTGATAAAGCTGCAGTTTACTTCAATATATATCACACTAATTCATAAAGCAACTTAAGACATTTTGAAGCTCCGGACCTTTGCATGGGGACATTTTCTCTAACTGGACCTCGTTGAATTTTAGTTGAATAGCCCTGCTGTAAAGGATAACTATCAAGTAAACAGCAGCTGGTCGGATCAAATGTTATGT
>NW_011333910.1:0-7260 GCF_000735185.1 Notothenia coriiceps
ATAGGGGGGGGGGGGGGGGGTTGGCAGGGAAACAGGGTTCAGGGGGAGTGGCTGTACGGCTGTACCCGTAGGAGATAGAAAAGGGGGAAGTGACGTCTGACTCAGAGGTCGCGCGGCTGTGGAGAAGAACGTGTTGCCCACATTCTGTTACTGAGTTTAGGCTAGTTAGCTAGCAGGTTTATTGTTTTGGGTGCAGTCACTTTTGCCTTCACTTGCTGTTCAAATAAATGTTGAAAGAAAAAGTAAATCTGTTTAAAGTTCTGTTTTATATGGGTGTTGAAGAAGAATTGGGAGGGATGAAACCCTGTTTAATGGTCACACATGCAGAGCACACAGCACACACAGTGAAATGTGTTCTCTGCTTTTAACCCATTCTAGTACCAGGAGTCTAGCTAGGAGCAGTGGGCAGCTATTGTACAGCGCCCGGGAAGCAATGGGAGTGAGGGGGGAAGGGGGATGTCTGGTGCCTTGCTCAAGGGCACCACGGCAGGGCAGGAGGTGAACTGGGACCTCTCAAAGTAGAAGTCCACACTCCAAATGTAGGTCTGGTCGGGGACTTGAACCGGCGACCCTACGGCTCACAGTCCAAGCCCCTACTGACTGCCACAGATTTAGTCCCTAATTTTGCTCTCAACGTGCACCAGATTGATGCATTTAACTTCAACATTTAAAAAAAAATCTTCCCGGGGGACCTTGCCCCCGGACCCCCCTAGAGGAGGTGAGGTCCACCACCTGCCCACACCCCCTGTTAAATTGTCTCACCCACATTGAGGGTGCTTCCTACGCCCATGTTTTATTCCATGTGTCAAGTCAGGCAAATTGGGTCAAAATGGTATTGCATCAATGATTTGTTAACATTAAAATCACTAAATGCTGTTATATGCAAACTATTTTGCTAGGCAACTCAAGGGCTCAGGTAATGTGATTACTATATGAATAATTGTCCAAAATAACATAAAATGCATAGGGTTTTTTGTTAAGTAACATACTTTCATCGCCGGCCGGCAGATACTTCTCGCGCATTAAGTGGGCCTGTCTGTCAATTAATCCCCGGGCCACTTTTCCCCCCCAGTCCGCCCCTGGTTCACACCATCAAAGTGGGGTGTGTGTGTGTGTGTGTGTGTGTGTGTGTGTGGTGTGTGTGTGTGTTCCTCTTCTCTTTCTCACACAGGTGCTCTAGAAACAGGCCACACAATTGAAGCAGCAACCTTTGTCATAACCTTTTTTTGTGTGTTTGTCTGAATGCGTTTGCAATATGTGTGCACGTTGGTTTGCGTCCACAAATACGTCAGGACTGTCCGTTTCTGTGCCAGCATCAGGCTCCTCCCCCTTCCTGTGTGTCAGTATAAGACATGATCTCCTCTCTCACACACTCACTCACATCCTGAACTCTGGAGCAGCAGAGCTCAGCATCTTCAGACTCAGCATCTCCCGTCTTCACCAACAACTGCAGGTAAGAGTAAGAAAATTATTATAAAAAGTGTGTCCATAGTTGTGTCCAGTTTTTCTGGTGCAGGAGGACTTATTATACTGAAGGTTATTGGAGTTTTGATTTCATATTTTAATAATTTCTCTGAATAAGAGGTTTAATCTTTTGAAATTTGGTTTATTTTCATTCAATATTTCTAATTTCTTTCTAATTTTTTTCAAGGGGGATGCCACTCTCAAACATAATTTAAAATGAGAAGCAGCTGATATGTTTTGAAGTATTTTAAGGACATTACCTTTGAAATATGTAACAATTAATAATTCAAGGTGATAGATTTACAATCTAAGGATAATCAAGCTGTTTAAGGACACATGTTTTTTACTATCCGGGTGTCAAAATATCAGAGCACGACATTGGAATTCGGTTTTTCTTTTAGGATTACCATGAATTCAGAAATGTGTTTGTGAAATAATAATTGTATGTATTATTATTTGCTTGCTAGGTTAGTTATTATTGCTGCAAAGATCATACACAGGATTGTGCTCATTAATAATCGTCGGGGGGAAACTGCAACTAGTGTCCAAGTAAGTCTGAATATTCATCTCTGTGGAAAAACTGACCATGGAGGTGTTTGAAAAACAAAATCCCTTTTTATTAATTTTTTTGAGTAGAGGGCTTCAGACGCATTACAGTACCACATCATTACCAGCTCATTGAATAATGAATTCGATATGATGACCAGCTGCTAACAAGAATTATATTAGCATCAAGAGAATGGCTGTTTACATCACCACTGTGTCAATTAAAACATGGTTATTCAAATGGCCTTTTTATATTGATAAAATAACACAAAATAATTTTTAGATATCATTTGGTGAAGGTTTTTGATTTCAATATGCTTAACACTGTAAATCCATGTTTAGGGATTATGTTTGTCATTGTTATGTCCAGTGAGGAGGAGAATAAGTCTTGATTATGCATCTGTATGGAGAGGACGTTATTTGTTGAAAAAAAAAAACATTTTAAAAGCAGTTTCCCTGGAATTGGAGCTTCAAAGACAAAAGGAGGGAGCGTTTGTGTAAAGACCCTGAGTAATAGTGGACATGTATCCACAGAGGACGGCACAGAAACACTGAGGCACTCAGAGTGAGACATCTATTGGAGATTGAGAACCTCAGAGCGGCTGCTGTTGTTGGCTTCAACTAATAATTGGATGATTTGCTCTGGAAAAAATGTCTGGCGTTAAGCGCTATCCATCACAAACTAATATGCTGCTTTGAGAGGCTCCAAGATAATAGCAAATTAGCAAATTAGTTTGACAAATGTTTTATAATGCTGTCTTTTATGTCGTTTTTCCTTTTTTCAATAATAGAGAACTGCTTTTTGTAGCAGTTAATTGGTGTTAAGCAGATAAAAGGGAAACAGATTTTTGTTTCTCTTCCTCTTTATTTAATTTGTCAATACATTTATGCCTCAAGTCCTTTGTCAGTGCTCTCATGCTAACATTGACTCTCATATGGACCCTTAAAAAAAACACCACAGAGCAAAAATAAGATTTGGAGATAATTGGTGTATTTCCTTTGGGATTCTCACATAGCTGAATGTACATTCATTACAGCTAAGGCACACCAATTGCTTGTATGTGTTGAATTCTAAATTGAACAGAAGATCATGATCAGTTAACAGCTGATCCATCAAAGGTTAATACTTCCCCCCCACCGCCCAATTACCACTTTTACTTCAACAACTTTGAATTGATTTATTGCTGCTTTCTGCAAAACCCATATTGCACCACCACCCCTCCCAAACAGATGTATAATGAGCTGAAGGGACACAATAAAAGGGAATAAAGAGCAGGGGCGAAATAAGAGCGATGATCTAATAAAATGGCCCCTTTAAGTGTCAAGGATTTCCTTTAACTCTGTTATTTTTTCTCTTTTTCTCTCTCTCGTCAGCCATGAATGTAGGGATCTGTGTGTGTGTTGTTCTCCTGGCTGCTCTGTCCAGCGGCTCCCTGAGTCTGCCCTCACAATCCATGGTAAGATACACACACACACACACACACACACACACACACACACACACACACACACACACACACACACACACACACACACACACACACACACACACACACACTCCATCACTACTAAATTATTCTACAGACAGCAACACTTGCACCATACAGTCAGAGAAACATGATTTTGTTTTTGTTTATCGGTTGATGTTGTTGAGTTAAAGATACTCTTGAATCTATTTCTCTACAAGATGACTGTGTCCAAGACAATTCACAAGAACAATATGTTTGCAATAGTTGTAGAAAACATAATTTAAAAAATGCTATCAGTTGTTTGTTTTTTGTCAAATGAATTGAACTCATAGTACAAGTTCAAAGATGTAGAGAAAGCATTAGGCATAATATAAAGCACTCATTATTAACATGACATTTATTTTAATATCATGGTTATGTCAATACCAAAAGATTATGCAACCATAATTTCAGGATTTGACATTTTCCTAATCTCTCTCCCTGTCTTTTACACTATAGTCCCAGAGAGCAGAGGGTGAGGCTCTGGTGTCAGACAGCATGCCTCCCCCCTCACCCCACCACACACGCCTGGCCCGCTCGGCCCCCGCCCCCTCAGCAGCTCGCCAACTACAACCCATCCCAAGAGAACGCAGATGCTCGGATCAGCCTGAGCCAGCTCCTGGCCAGACTGCTCTCCAGGAAAGGTGAGCGGATCATGTACAGCGAGAGTTTTGATAGAAAGTATTAGAAAAAAAACATCTCTCCCTTTAGTCATCCCAAGAAAACAATCCTCACGTCTTCTCCTCTTGGTCCTGTTATTTCTATCTGCCGTCACTCATGCTGAGCCCATAGTCACACCATATGCCATGTCCCGCCTCCCTCCAGCTCTCTATCTCCTCCCATACCTCCCCCTCCACTGGTCCCCTGACCCCCCACTCCGTTCTCTCTGTCGCTGTGTCTCTGTTGCTCCTTCAAGTTAACACTGTGTGACTGGGAGACCTGCAGAGCTCACCTGGCGGGGGGTATAATCAAAACAATTCAGCATGAGTTAACTCAACAACCTCTTATATATTCATTTGACATATATAGGTAGAAAAATGTGCATGCAATCATGTTTTCCCCTTCCTGCCCTCATCACATCCTCCTGTTTCTGCCTCCCCCAGCCTCCCCCTACCAGAGCAGATCCTCCCTCAGCAGCAGAGCCAGCGGCCTGTCCCCCGCCCACAGGATAACGGACAGAGACTACCAAGGCTGGATGGACTTTGGAAGGCGCAGTGCTGAAGAGTATGAGTACGCCTCCTAAAGAAAAAGGCTAACATTTGTAAAGTAACCACTCCCATCGCCGCCAATAAAAGCCCGCAAACTAATGAGCCCTTTTCACACTGCACTCACTGTAACCAAGGGCTGACAGGACGGGAGCTCAGCATCATAAAAATATATCCTAAAGGGGAGATGAGAAATATATCCTAAAGGGTGAACCTGTGGACTCTGAATCTCAAGGCTGAAGGTTAAGAGCAATTTCCAAAACGCTACTTAACAGAATTCTAGCACAAAGAATGAGGATAAGGTACAATATTCCATATTGTTGTTGTCAGGAAATCATATGAAAAAATGTAAACCAACAGTGCATCTCTAAAATACTTTCTGACTTATCCACCGTAATAAATCATTAAAACAGCTCAACAAGTTGTGGTTTCATTCTTGCATCAGTTATTGTAACAGCTGGGTACTGCAGATTTGACAAAGCCTCACTCAAACAGTAGGAGTGTGTGTGTTTGTTTGTGTGTGTCCATGGTAATGACTAAACAGTGTGACTCGATGGTTTTAATAGATTTCGGTTACAATGGACTTCTGTGCTACAGAGGCTAATAGAGGCCATACAGGTAATATTTGTTAGGCGTTTCAATGCATTGTTGGTATATTTTTTTATTGGATTTTTTAATATGAACAGAAACAGAATATAATATCCTTTAAGACCGACAGCATTCAAATCCAAGGTTACTGGTATTAACACTGAGCATGGTTTATTGTGTAATGTTTAATGAATGGATTTAGAAAGACATATATTTATATATGTCAGCCCTTTAAAGCATGCATTACAGTATCTCATTCAGGATGTATTTGGACTTTAATGAGCCCATTAGGTATTTTTGGCTTTTTAAATCAATACAGGGATTTCATTCTGCATCCCAGATTGGTACCTTAATGAATTCAGCTTAACGCAGCACAGAGATTCAATTCCCTTCAGCTTTACACAAGTGCATTGTAAACATGTATTTCCATATAAAGCATTGCATTACAGTACCAGTATGACAAGGTGTTGTCTGCCCTATCGGTACAACATCTTCCTGAACAGCATTTAAATTGGTCTAATCTTGTTTTTAAGTGGCTCTAAAACACATCTAGTAAGTCATGTGTTATAAGGATATATGTCGGCAATCTTTAATCAAATGATGATTGAACAAGAGCTGTCGCAAAGAACGCCGTCAAATCTAATCTGTCCACGTTGGAAATAAAACTAAACTTTGATACACCGCAGAGAACGATCAAATTTGACCTTGATTCAATATTTGGTACCACTTTACAATAAGACTACCCTTATAAAGGGTTTACGAATAGTTTGTAATTCATTTATTAATTAGGTTGTGAACACTTTATAAATCCTTCATAAGCTTTTATAAGACATGAGATAAACAGGGCAACTGTTACCGGTTGCTTGCCAAATAGTGAACCCACATGTATCTGTACTGCTAAGCCTTATTAGAAATGGTAGTAACTCATTAATAAATGGGAATGTGTTTTACACTCTACAACAAGGATCCCTTTTGGCAACTATAAATGTTAGTAACTCATAAATAAATGGTCATAAAGAGATGCCAAGAAACATCAAGATGGAAGGGGGGGGGAATCAACTCAGTGAACAACAGATACCAAGGATGCTGGCTGATGAAGAAGACGAAGTAAGCTAGGTAACCAATATAAGGCTTAGTCATCTTGCCAAATAGTGAGCCTGTGTTGATGTATGAAAACTATGTTAGAACTGGTTTATAAATGGTTCTTAATGATTAATAAAGTGTTTACAACCTAATTATACCTAATTATAAACCCCAGCCAATGTTCCTGGAAGACAGATGTCTCCGATTATCTCCGGTATGTCATTATAAACTAAACAACGCAAAGTTACGTAACAAACCATATAAAAAAATAACTTAAAAATATACTTGTCTTTGTTATATTATAGGAAATTTCTGGGCTGTCGCCGTAAGTTTAGTTCCAATGACCATAATTGTGACTCGTACAAAATAAACACATTACAAATTTACTTACCTAAATCTTTCTGTATATAAATATATACAGGTCTAGGGAAATTCGTCACCTGTAGCAACTTGCAAGTAGAAAGTAATGTTCGGCTATTCTATAAACCTGAAATTACTCGGGTAACCTTAAAAACACTACATCTCGAAAGAGATTGGTTCGTTAACTATTGTAGGTTCTGGACAGAAACGAAAATAATTGTTATTTTGTTGAAAAAAATTATTTTACACCAAAAATATATATATCCGCGGATGTATATACATACATTTTATTGAAATGTGAATCAAGCGAAGTATAGACAAATGTGTTTGGTGTAAATGTAGACTATGTGTACGCTCTACAACAATATAACGTTTTGATTTGAAACTAAAACTAATTAAAAGAGATGTTTGCCTCCCCGTAAGTCCGCTCATCAATTCTATACTCTCCATTTCTTAATGAGGGTGACATGGTACAACCAGTTGAAATGTTATTAGATAATATGTTC
>NW_011333910.1:7305-26451 GCF_000735185.1 Notothenia coriiceps
AGTAATCAATCGCTATTTTACAATCCCTATTTATGGAACTGTAATCACTGAAGTTCTCTAACTTAGTTTGTTGGTGGAACATTACCTCTTCTAATTGAGTGTATCGTTGATCAACGTGGACCATATATTCATCACACCAGACTTATGAACTTTCCCAAGGTACTTATCTCCCTGAACTACATTTTATTCTTGTTCTTTTTTGTTCAGATTTACGTATTCTTCGTCGTCTTATAAACTTTGACTTTTGCAATCTTGATTTTCGTATGAGTGGGGTTATTACAGTTTTTATATACACCTTTGCTACAACTTCAGTCATACTTTCAGAGTAAGTCTTGCCTCTTTTTTATCGACTTGTCGACAATGTGAGGTAACTGGTGCAGTAATCAGACGACGAGATTAATCCCCAGTTACACCTTCAATACCTGTAGTAGCACAATGTATATGTGTCCTATAAATATAACTCAAATTCTGTAGCAGTCTTTAGTTCCAAAGGTACCACTAGTCACTCCGCCTCCTCTCGTAAAAGTCCAACGCGCTACTCTCTACTTTTGGACAAGTACACGTTTGCCAGTAACTTCCTGACATTGTCTATAGCACTGTAAGTTTCGCACTTCGTACAGTTCTTGAACTCGTAGACTTCACTATGAAAAACACATGAAAGCCCAATTTTACACGGAAAACCGTCCTATTGATTTCAAACGTGCCGACGAACACCACCCCTTTCCACTCCGCGATGTAAATGTTACCGCAAGTTACTCTGTATACGACTCTCGCAAAAACAGTGAAGTCGATGAGTTCCTCGGTAAAACAATTAATAGAAAAACGAATTAATAAAACGATAGAAAGGATTCGAGTGCTCTACAAAAGGTGCAACAGTATTTTTAAATACAGAGTCCTTTACATCCCAAACCCTTATATATCGTCAAATTCTTTCTATACTTCCGTTTTACATTTAGACGGAGGAGTGAGATCGCACTGTAGTGCGTGAGATTTTAGACTTCTTCGAGAGACAGGTTGACAGACTTGTACAACATTTAGACATTTTCGTTCTTAGACTAAATTTCAAACAATGCTGCTTATATACAGTCTTTCTACACATTGAAAATTCTCAACCTTACTCCAAAGACTACACTTTCATACTTCCTCGTCTACTCATCACTTCAACGTACTTCTAACAACTTCACCGACTTACTCAAAGAGGTATCTGAAGGTACATACTTGTGATTAGACTGACTATTAATACCATACAATCTAAAGGGGGAACCTTAGATACTTATCAATACTTACTATTTAATTATAGTAGCTAAGGGGCTGGCTCGACTTGCAAAACTACAAGCTTGCCTCAAAGACGCTCAAAGTGATCACCCTCCTCTGCACCGCGTTTTATTGGGCGCCCTTCGTTCTTTCTTAACACACGACATCGTATTGTCTAGTTTCCGCAGAAATAAACCAGTATGCTTGTATCGATGTCTCATCCAGTGTACGGAAGAGGTTGTCACGTTGTTTTATGTCTTTTTATATCACGTTGCATTTATAATTTTTCATTTATGTTTTTCTTTATCATGCTCTCATCTCGCCCTATGTACTACTGCTTATCAAAAGTTGTTTTTCACTTCATGCCACTTCTAATTCTCATGATATACGTTCGAATAACCTTACTCAATATAATCTATTCTATTACATGATTTATCGTGGCGCTTACTTACAAGAGGATCTTTCACATCTTTAAACATGACTCTTATGAATCACTTTTAAAACCAGTGGTGTACTACAGTGTCAGCTTTTCTAAAATCTAAACTTCAATGTTCACATATATCTAAATGATTCTACTTTTCAATGACCTACAAATAATAATCCCATTTTCAATCTTCCAACTGTTGATATTTTTTGGTCAATCAACGAACCTGTTAGAAATGTGTTGTTCAACAAATTTGAGCCTTTGCCACATTTTTTTGATCACCATGGAAACCTTTGATCTCAAAAATAACCCTCGCCATAAAACACGATGTTGTCGTAAAGCCTATGAAAAGGGTCAAAACAGCACCACACTTCAGATAATGGTTAACGGTCCAGCCCTCAACAGCTCTACGTCAATTATGGGGTTTCATCATATGCCGCATCCCTCGGCATAAAAGACGATGTCGCTATAACTCCTATGAAAATGTTCCAAAAGGGCTCAAACTTCACATGTGTGCTAACAATCCAGCCGTGAAGACATATACGGGGCAATTTTGAGATTTCTTCAAATGCCATTGCCATGGCAACACAATGAAACACGGTTCTCTCATAACTTCAGTGAAAATGCTCCAAATGGCCCAAAGATTCACAGGCTTGGTAACGATGCAGCCATCAATGCGTCTAAGCGTATTATGGGATGTCATCAAATGCCGTTGGCATGGCGACAGATCATTCACCATCAAGTTAGTTCAAAAGATTGCAGTTCAAATATTCTCTTGCTTTTCCAAGACTTTTTACTTTCTTTTCTTCTCTCATCACACATTCAAGCCCCCAGTATTCATGTATCATTTCAATCTAAATTCTTCACTTTCTTCTTACACATTACATTTCAGCATAGTAGTTTAGCGTCAGCTTTTCAGCATAAAGCATTCCCACTAGCAATTTATTCAGGAATTGCATTCTTTAGTTTCCACTGTGATGCTGTACCTTGAATCTAGACTTAAATACAATACTTCAGCAAATGTACTTAGTAACATTCCACTCACACATTTTCTTAAATATTTCATTGAAACTTCTGCGTAAGATCAATATTCAAGATGTTCTAATTTATGAAAAATACTATTTAAACTGCATTCACACCTGGAGATAAAAGAGGCAAGTGAAGGCCAGTGCGTCTCTCTCTCTCTCTCGAACACACAGAAACAGACACACAGGACATTATACAGCTGGCAGGATGAAGGCTCAGGATCATCCTGTCTGAAACACACAATAGCTGTGTTTACTGTCTGTAGGTTATTCAACAGCTCAAGTGGATCATACACTGCTGCTGTTATGGCACAAAAACCCAAGGGTGGTCTCAAACTCACGCTACACCACACTCAGTGTTCTTGTTTCAGATGTGTCAGTCCAAACACACACAAATAATAAAGAGAAGGGAGGAACTGTAAGGCTGAAAGCAATGATGAACTTATTATTGTCTATTTTGCTGTCAAACTGCACCTGAGACACAGGAACACTGACATAATGGGTAAGCCTGGACATCAAGAAGTTGAAACAGCATTTTTAATGAAACATTACAATACATTGCTCTTGACTGCGCCCGTGTGGACACAGAGAAAACTACACTTAACACACAAAGAAAAAAATGCAGCCGTTACATTTTTGATGGATATGTTTATTTCTTCATTTTAAATACATTTGATTGCCAACATCCACACTCTTCTGGTCCAGTAATGTGTGTCATACACATACATTTACAGCATTCAACTTGTTAATAAAAACAAGTAGATGAAATGAGATAATCATATCAGTGGTATAAAGTCAATAACATATTTTAAAACTCATAACATTTATTATTACTATTTACCATTCACCCCTTAACCAAGCCATAGTGTTAGAAAGTGCTAGAAGCCACGAGTCCCTGTTTTGTAGAACATCTAGTGCAACGAATACTGATCCAGGAGCAGCCTATTGTACGCTCTGTTCTCTAACCACAAATAACTTGTCACATTAGGGGAAACATTTGTGTCTTAAATAACCAGAATGCCAAAAGGTATCTTATGGCAAACATATAGAGATGCTTTCCACATGTTTTGCTATTGAGGATTTATGATTTTTGCCTTTTAGTTCTTAAAATCAGGGACTAGATGACAGCTAAAAAGTGCAACAGAAACATTTGAGACAAGATATTATCATTAACCTGGAACAAACAATGCATTGATTGTACCTGACTCTGTATTGGACATTTGTCTCTAGATGAAATTCAATTAAAAATGCATTATGATTATTTTGCATCACTCTTTGTTGTCTATCGAGTGAATTTGTTTGCAGACATAAAGGTAACATGTATAAACATCCTTACAGAGTATAACGCTCACACATTTATTTACATAGTAAGATATTAAGAGGTGAAACATTTAATGGAATAATTATATGGAAACAACGGCATGTGAGAGAGAAAATCTTTCACAGCATCTATCTGGTCCGGTTATAAATTATGTAATGAACATTTGGCACTGACTCTTTTCATGGCGGCTCTGATTTGGAAGTACTTTTTTGTGAATAGTTAGGTCTGGAGGGCTGGCCTGTCTAAAAATGCACAGAATTATCACCTCGCATATAAATAATCCTAAATGTAAACTAAATTGTAATTATGAAAAGGTATAATCCATCCTAAAATAAATGTAATGGCAATAAGCATTCACTAGTTTATTTTTTTAAAACTGAGAAAGCAGATGGTATAAAGCGACTAATTTCACCCACAAGATGGGGACATTTTTTTTAAAAAGGTCTAAAAGCATCACTTTTTTTTTTAGGCGAGTTTGTATTGTGTATTTGCAAGTTATTGAACATACTAGAAATGCATTTTAATAACTTTTAGCACTTTCAAAAAATAGAGTAGTGGTGCACTCCAGCCCCCTGTGGCCAAAATGAGTGTTACAACAACAAACACTAATGACTTTCTTACCGACCCATTATGGGAAATAGAATCAAAAGTTCAACTGTGTGTATTAAACTAATAGCTGTCTTATGTGGAATGAAAATATGGAGCGCAATGATTCCAACTTCAGGAAGTTTGCGAAGTTTGAGCTTACTGCTTGGAAATGGAAGCTTGGCACCAACATTACCGTGGGGTTAAAAAGCTTAAATGTCCTAACACTGTTCTGGTTGGTTATAAAAAGTAAAAAGGTATTTACTGATGGGTTATTGCTGTCTGATTTGTCAAAATCTGCTAGATGATCTGAACTGCTGGACATAGCGATTACATCTTACCATCCAGTTTTTTATCTTTCACAAACAATTCCAAAACATAAAACAAATGAAAGCCCTGCTGTAGCTCTAGTACATTCAGCGTGTTCTCTATTATAGACCTCAACATAATTTACTCAACGTAACAATCCATTTAATAGACCTAAAATGCTTCATTGAGTTTTAATGGACTGTAGGGATGAATCTTGTTGCTGTTTCACTCTAAAATATTTTGAAAAGAGATTGTCTGAAACTAAAACTCACATTAAATACGCTGTCATGGATTGCTGGTATGACCACACATATGGAAATGTTGTCATGCATGTTATCATTAGAAACATCTTGGTAGATTTCTTTGAAAGAACACAGTATATCTCTGGTATTGTCACTCAGACTGAACGCTAAACACTACAGGAAATGAATGTGATCTGTATACAGCAACACAGTCTTTGGTCACTAAAATATAGCTACGAAATGAAACTTCCTTTCAAGTACCATAGTTAGGTGGAAAAAGAGGCTTGACAAAGCTGCTAATGCTAAATATATGTGCATTGTGTTTTTGAATAAGTATTATCAGTGTTTTTTTTTAATGATTTTTTAACATTGGTAAAGTTTCACAGCACATAATTCCTGCTTTGGTCATAGTTTTGGTTTGAATGACGTTTCTGTATTTAATTACTGCAAATAATTTTTTTTGACTATTTAAAACCATAAATATATATATCGTAGTTTGTTTTCTGTGTAGGGGTGACCTACCACCACACATGATTGGTATGCATCTCTTTGTCTCTGTGTGTCAGTGGAAATGTCCCATGGCCTCCGCAGCCTTCACTCTCACCACAGGATCTGGATCTTTGAGCAGCATCACTAAACCTGAAGACAAACACTCAGTCAATACCAGAAGGAAAACAGAATGACCTTACATTACGGAGGAAGCAAGGATGTGCAGTGAATCACCTTTAGTGATGGTGCCCATGTTGAGGTGGGAAAAATGCTCCTCTTGAAGATTCCCCAGTAGAAACCCTGAACACACACACACACACACACACACACACACACACACACACACACACACACACACACACACACACACACACCTTAAATCAGGTTGCATTATATTACCATGAACAAACTGTCTGTGGTCCGTACACAGTCTCACTAGTTTGAGGCGTTCATGTTCTCACCTATAAACATGGCGGCTCCGGCCCGGACCTCCGCCCAGCTGCTCTTGAAGAACTGGATGACGGAGATGTGATAGAAGTTCAGCATGCCGGGAAAGTCCTGAATCTATGAACCACAACAAATAAAGTGTATGTTGAACATATACAATCATTTTTTTCCAGACTTTGATAGCTCTTTTTGTTAAATAGCATCAAAAAAGCTGAATCTAAATCCAACTAACTTCACTGAGAAACTTCCGACCTCCTGCTTTATATCCCTTTCATTTATTATTTTCGAAGGAGTTGCAGGATACCCCTTTCCAGCCGTGCATGTGTTTGAGTGTCTGTGTCTTACCAGGTACTTGGTGAGGTCGTTGATGAACTCTCCGTAGTGTAAGCTCTTGTCCTCGTGGAGGTGGTTCTGAAACATGGTGGTGATCTGCTCTGATCCCACCACAGGAGCACACACTCGCATGGAAAACTTACACGCCTGGACAGATGCAAAAACAAGATAGATATCAGTATTTAACAATGTAGCAGTATGCCCTGTAGGTTCAGAGTTTATTCATTTAGTTCTCTCAGTACCTTGACCACCTCTGGGTTAGGGTCCACCAGGTGTAACAGCAGGCTGACCAGGACATTGTGGATCTGGTCTTTGAAGACCGGCTCTCCTGAGCCAAACTTGGACAGGTTCCCCATCAGATGGATGGAAGCACAGCGGATCTCATCGTTCTCCTGGAATAGCAAAAGCAAGATATTTAGTTCTGTGTGTGTGTGTGTGTGTGTGTGTGTGTGTGTGTGTGTGTGTGTGTGTGTGTGTGTGTGTGTGTGTGTGTGTGTGTGTGTGTGTGTGTGTGTGTGTGTGTTGAACAGAGACACAGAACACCAACCCACATCGGCTCTGGATAAGATAAAGAAACTAAACGGTCTCTTTGCTGAAGTATTCGCAAAAACTTCCAGAACTGTCAAAAAATAGTTACTTTGATCCTTTAATTTTTCTAGACGTCATACAATATATGTAATCAAATAAAATGTTGAGTAACTTAGACAAAACTTACGCTTTCCAAGAATGGTTTAATCTTCATGAAGATATAGACCACTAATAAGTGGACGTTCTTCTTGTCCAGATAGAGGAGAACTTTGGAAAGACCTGACATGGCTTCAAGGGTGATCAGCTTACCTGAGGGATAAAGAGAGAACTTAAAAAACATTTTCTACGAATGACAATCAATCAATAATGAGATTAAGATAAACATGTGGTGAGGGAAAGTGAAACCCCAAACCACTGGACTGTAAACGTAAGTAAATAAATCAGGAGAGCCAGACTTCAGATTAATGTAACTTTCTCATGTTTCCCACCATGAGAAATGACTGCTGTCACTTTACCTGGATCGTCTTTCTCCTCCATGCCTGAGCTCATGGCTGCCAGCAGCTCCTTGGCATATTTATTCACCTGGTGGAAGAAGGAAGCCAGGGTTAGAAAGAGGAACCAAGAATCAAACAAATATGTTTTAAAGTCTTAAGAACACAATTTGTTGGTCGGCATGTCTCTGCAGTTCCACAATAAATGATGATTCTAAATGCTATTTCAGAACATTTTAACTTTTATAAACACTGTGCTTCCTGTGAATTATAATTGACCAAGTCCATTGTGCAATTTAGTTAACATCTCCATTAATTGTGCAGCCCTTCTGTTGTATGTGTGTGTGAGAGCTCAGTACCTTCTCAGGTGATCCCGAGGCTATATTGCCCAGCCCTCGCACAGCCAGCATGCGCACAGTGCAGCAGGGATCTGATATCCTCTCCATCATGTTGTTCATCAACACATCTATCAACATCAACTCCGTCACCACGTGATGGTTTAACAGCTGGATCCAGGAAATGAGAGCAAAAGAGAGGTGTCAGGATACCTATGTTATGATATTCTTTATTATTTAGTGGCATTTGTGGCTATTTTTTTACACTTCATGGGGTTAGCTGCCCCTTTCGAACACAGAAAAACAAAACGATGTGCAATATTTCATAGTGCATCACCTCAGAAAAGAAAGCAGTAACTGTGACTCTCTGGCATTCGTAGATGTTGTTCAGGGACGGACACAGACACTCCACGATGGAGGGCAGCCTCGGACCAGCATGCTTAGCCATCGCCCTGCAGACGAACACACACATTTATTTCTAGCCTTATATATATTGAGGAATTATTTATTTGGAACACATTTTCTACTAGTTATGAGACTATATGAAACGATAGCTGGAGTACTGGTGAGGACATACATTTAAATTGTAGCAGCAACGATTAATCGATTGGCAAAAACCAAAAAGGCTGTGTTTGTAAAATTTGAATAGTATCTGCTTTTTTTTTTATCAAATTAAACTGAATATCTTTTGGTTTTAAACTGAAAAAACAAGACATGTTTTGCTTTTTTATGACATTTTAATCTAAAAGATAAAATAAAAATGTAGGTTTTCTTATCTAAAATCAGCCCTCATTTTAGATAGGAATAATGCAAAAGCAGAAGGATGGTGTTTTTCATATCAAGCAACACCTTAACATACTTACTTTTTAAAGAGACAGAAAACGATTTGACTCCTGTTCAATGTAATAGTTGTACTTGTCTGTAACAGCATTTATCAACTGTACATTTCAGATTGAGATCTCAAAGTGACCCAGCTGGTGTGCGTATGCGTACCTTGCCAGCAGTGTGACTCCAATTACGTGTGCATTTGCTTCCTTCATTGCATCCCAGGCTTTATCCTCATCCAGTCTTTTCATCACCTCATCTAACTGAGCCCGTGCTAACAAGATCCGCAGAGCGTCAGCTGCTACCCTGATACACAAAAACAAATGACACCTAATAGTTAGCACACAGACACACTTCAAATGAAGGTTGAACAGACAATACCATTTACATTTTACCAGCTCTAAAGAGAAAAATAAGCCCACCCTGCTACGTGGATGGAGGCAGTGTGTTTATTGTTGTTGTCCTTCGGTGCCGAGACCCCGACACTTGCTCCCAGTCGGACAGTGAGACAGGAGAAGAGCTGAGGGAACAGGCTGAGTGCCGGCTCCTGACTCTGGCCATTTAATAACAGCTCTTTGAGACCACATGTCATCTGGAAGCAAAGAAAAGACACATGCAAAAATATGAGAATCATCCTCTTTTGCTACTTAAACATTTCCCTTTGATAGCATTGCTTTCATATTTATGTTGAGGGGAATTGTATAGGATAAAATCAATCTTAATTTTTATCTCAAGCTTGATGCAATACGATGTATTCAGTTTGAGACTCACAGCGAGCGGCTGATTGGTTGCCACCTTCGTCGTCCCTCCTCTCATCATTGAGTCCCTCTGGTCTACGTAGGGCGCCATGATGAGAAGCTTCTCCATCACCATCTCCATGATCTGATTGGCTACGATGGGGTCCGCCCCCAAGGCCATCCACATCTCACTGGTCCAACTGGACAAAGAGAAAAATAAAAAGTCATTTAAAAAATAAACTCTTAGTTCTATGAGAAATCCTTTGTCCTACAAAGGCAAAAGAAACTTATAATAAATGATATATATACCTGTCATACGGCAGTGGTTGGTTGACTAGTGTATTGACGACAGTCTGTAGATGCTGAGAAGCCAGGATTAGTACCGTCTGTCCCACTGCCACTCGCACCTAAGCATGGGTACAAAGAAACAGATTAGCAGGGATAGCTCATTGATGATTGGATAGAATTTCAAATATTAGCTAAACATTTATAAAAAATATTCACATTATGCTAAATATCAAACACTGTCAGTTGGTACCTGCTCCTCTGTGATGTTCTGCAGACGCACATGTAGCACCTCCAGCATCTCTGGGACCTGAAATACAAAGAGGCAATGAATTAGCTGGTGCAACAAAGGCCTGTGTGACATATGTGTGTGTGTGTGTGTGTGTGTGTGTGTGTGTGTGTGTGTGTGTGTGTGTGTGTGTGTGTGTGTGTGTGTGTGTGTGTGTGAGTGTTCTACCAGCTCCTGCAGTCCTCCTCCTCTGTTCTTCAGCAGAGTATTGAGGATGACAGACGAGGCTCTGCAGCAGTTTGCCTGACTGTCAACCAGCCCTTCAAACAACATGAACACCAGCGTGGTCAGCTGCTGCTGAGGGAGGCGCTTGCTCATCACCTGACACACACAAAGATGCAAACAGGTTTGTCTATCTTGACATAAACAGTGAAGAGAGGTAATATTGATTGCAGAATAAAGGCAAAACAACAAAACAATATTGAATGAACAGATATCTTCCTTGTCAGGGAAACAGAAGGATTGAATACATGTACTATAGGAGAATGTCTAAGACAGCCGTGCTGAGTGTTACCTTGGTGAGGTCGGAGCAGGTTTTATATAAGACCGAATGGTCAGGGTTATCCAGTTTTTCTTTTAGCAGCAAAAGACTGTCCACACCTTCATCCTTATAATCTAGGGAGAAACCTGCACACAAAATACAAATTAGATCGGGTCAACGGCAAGCTTTGCATAAACTAGTTTTTGTAATGCATAAACGTAAAACATCTAGGTTAAAACTGGATTATATATGTTGAGTGAGAAATACAAATGTTTTAATTTACCCTCCTGGAATGACTTGAATAAATAAACATTCTAGTTTTACATAGTTATATCACAAAAATGTATACATCACGTGAACTTTCATGCAGTGACTGTAAAACACACAGTAAACATTTCTGTACCTTCATAGCGCAGCTGAATGTAAAGCAGGGAGTAGATGCAGTCCACAGCAGCGGTGCGCACAGCAGGGTGAGGGTCAGAGCATCGGGGAGACAGGCGGCCCAGCAGAGCTCCAAGGTTGTGGAAAGTCACCATGTTCTACACAGAGAGGCGGGAAACACCGGAAAAGAAAGTCACAAAATGTACATTTTAATAGCTGGTAAAGAAACAAACATTATCACTGATAGGATCCTTGTTTAGGGTGTCTGTATTACACATTTGAATGAGTTACAAGAATGCTGTTAAATATCAAACCTGAAAGACAAAGACTGAGGGTTGATGTGTGTGTTGTGTGTCTGTACCTTGACATTCAGGTTTTCCAGGTAGAAAGCCAGCAGATGGGAAATAGCTTTGACAGACCTCTCTCTCTCGTGGTCCTGCCCGGAGCTCAACCACGACTCAATGTGCTGCACAGCATAATAACACACATCATGTCAGACAACACAGTGCTGCAGTCATACCGCAGGCAAAGCTTCACAGCCAATGGACATCTAGCTAATCCAATTGTTCTTTTTAATTAGACAACCTAAAACACAAGTCAAGGGTATAAAGGACAGGAGACACAACATATAGTGGTGGTGGGATTTGGTACCAGCTAGCTGATGCTAATGTGCAGCAATGTGCTAAAAAGATCTGCCACTAATTAGATCACGTCTAAAAAGAACAATAAAACCACGAAAGAATAATGCAAATATACAAATATTTAATTGAATAATTAGTCTGAAACATCACCTTAAAGATGTTCTGCAGGCCATCAGGTGTGGGGTCCCTGGCCAGAAAACTTTTCAGCAGGTCCTGCAGTGCAGCCAGAGTGTCTGTGTACAGCGCCTGCACAGAAAAACAAGGACATACAACATAACAGAATTAGAAAAATATTGCACAAAATGAGGTTTACATGTTTAAAAGTGTGTGTGTTTTTCTTGAGAGGAATGAATGTGTAAATAGTTTAAACAGTGTGAGCACACATCTCTATCTTACTTTTCTCTGCTTGGGGTCCAGTGTCTCCTCTTCTTTGGTTTTCTCTGGAGTTTGTATCTCGGGTGGCAGAGAGAACACAGTGTTCACACACACCTTTAGCAGTTCGAAGCTCTCATTCTCACTGAGTGCAGGGTCCAGAGGCCTGAAGCACTACAAGTCAAGGATGAAACACTGGAAATGATGGGATGTCCTGTTTTTGTGGACATTTGTGATAAACATTGAAGCTGAGGGATACGTAAGGTTGGCAAAGGTGGTCATCACAAGATGGCGTAGTGGAGTCCTCAATGAGTCAGCTGGCTCTGCCTTGATGAAATCCTGAATAGTGTAAATATAACAGCATGAATACAGATCAGAGAAATTGTAGTTTCATCCACAATTAAACATGTGTGACTTGTGGGGCTATACCATTTAAAACAATAAGTACTTTAAATACCATTCAGTATGTTAGAGGGATTGATCTTTTTTTAAACCTAACTTTTATTTTTCATTGAAAGATATATTAAATGTTAATGGAGTAGTTTTTAAGAGGATCAGTTTGTTTTGTTAAGTGTGTAAAGTACAAATAGTAGGCAGGGATATCTTTGCGGTATCATGATGTGTTTTCAACACATACAGTATTTAGCCTTATATATACTTAATATTGTGCTTCCTGCAATTTGAATATTGCACGAGTCCATATTGCAATCTCAACAAGTTTTGGATTAATTCTGCAACCCTAAAGTTAAACAAACCGAATTGACTACTGACCAGCAAGACATTGATGATCTCCTGTTTGCGAGAGAAGACGTAGCCTTGTTTCTTCACACACTCACTGATGGCTTTGGCTATGAGCCCAACACTCTGGACCAAACTGAGTTTCATAGTCAGGTCCTGTTATAGGGAGAGACAAAAACAAGTAGGCTCACAATATGAAGAAAAGGGTTATTTGCATTTTCAGGAATGCAAACAACAAGGCCAACTGGAGCCCAGTTTAGCAGATGCAACTCTACAAGCGATTGATCCAAAATCATCATTCCGGCAGTATAAGAACAAAGCAATCAATGCAATCAATCCAAGAAGCGGAATTGTGGGGATAGCGGGATTGATCCTCCATGCCTATTGTATGGAGAGACACTTGAAATCAGAGTTGTGTGATTAGAGATTAGAGATCGATTGACAGCAAACCACCAGCAGGCTCTTATTTAAAGAAGTCACAAAAGAGCAGTTAAGATTTAGCAAGAAATTACAAAAGCCCTTTCACACTCCAAAAATCCACCATCAGGCAATGAAGGAAAGAAAGAATGAACGTGTCTGGACCGGAGGGAGATGGATCCAAAGGGGAAGGATTTTTATACTCATTTTAATTTGGATAAAAAGCTATTTTTAAAATTTCAGTTCAATCTCTGTTTGTAGCAGTGAAACAAAAAACAGTAAGTCATTCTAACAGCGTACAACCGCATAAATAATGCAGCATTATTGTAAACCAGCTCTTTAAAAAGGAGCCAAATAATGAAACCATAACATGTCTATTTGACAAGAAGCTTTTGACTCAAACCCATTTACACATAAGTAATGTAGCGAGGATGTTGCTAGTAATGTAGGTCATTTAAAAATAATTATAAAAGGATTCAGTAACGGCCAGAGGAACACACTTTGCTTTAGATGCAAGGTTAGAAACACCATCTAGTAACGAAGGCAATGTATTTTCATTAATTCACCCAAATCTAGAGAAGCTTAGAGTATCAAAGCCTCACTTCCTGCGGGCTATAAAAGTGGCTGCAATAGAAGATTAAATTGTTTTCTTTTTAGCGATGATCGGTCATGACTAGAATCCATTTGAACTGATCACAGCCACTGTTCTCAATCAATGCTGACCCTTTTAAACAGCCACCTTTTCAGTCTGAAGGGGTTTGATACTCCACAGATTGTTGGATCATGTTCATCAAACTATATTTCACTGAGGAAGAGCCTTTTCACTTCTGACCAGTCAACTCTATTAACTGTGCATGTTTGAAGTAAAATACAGTCATCAAATTAACCATATAAGACACTTGTGAAATCTAGTGCTCTAACAGTGTGAAATACAATATACAGCAAAGTAAATGCTTTTAGAAAAAACAGTTACTTCATTGTAGCAAGGTGTGTATTCTTTCCCTAAAGACACTTTCCGTAAAAGTTTTAGTAAATATCACCACAACATGTGCAGAATTGTAAGAAAAATCCACAAAAGAGTAAGGAAGGAGAGCGAGGTGAAATAAAGAAAAGTTAACTGGCAAGTGAGAAAGAGAAAGCTGAAGGAGAGAGAGAGGGTCCCGGAGTTCCTTCAACAATACCTTTGTCTCTACTTTAATCCCCAGAACCTGTGTGAAATAGAGTTAATAAAGTCATGAGAGAACATACAAATATCTCAACTGGGTGATGTGTGCAGAGGTGTGTGTGTGGCTGTTTTTGAGAATGGCATAATTTGACTTGTGATTTAACTAAAGTCAACACAGCGGACGACAGTGTTACTTCTGAAATCTGCAGATTTACCAACATACTAACTGCTGCCTCCCCGTTGCTATAGGGATTCATTCAACAGAAGAACATTTTCACAAGGTATAAAGCATGTTTGGACAATTTTTTTTAAAATAAATGCAGACTGCTTTTCTGGATTTAAGGCTTACCCCAATAAAGTTATTTTGTATTGTTAATAAAAGTGTTAAATAAAAATATAATTAATTCATTATTTCAATTTTTGTTTCCTCCAAAATAAAAAAAAGTCACCATTTGCTCCCTAACACTGCGAGATGCACACATAAAGAAATGAGTTTTAAATAAACAAGCTGACAGACATCACAGGGTCTATTTCAGGGCAATGTTGGGAAAAACACTTGAAGCAACAAACCTGAACTGACAACATTGAAAAAGTCTTAAAATGAGCCGCCCACTAGCAAACATAGAGGACCAATCAGTGAGCTGATATTATAAATGGTACAGTTTACATTTTAAAACTATGGATCCATTTGGAAAACAGAAAACTATTTTAACTCTGAATTGCAATCAGACCAGTTCATCATATTTAACAAGTAGCTTTTATTACAATATTTTCTGTACTTCAACCCCTCATTATCAGTGTCATTCTTCCCTGTTTGCTAGTTTGTGTCTCTTTAATAACAAAGTTATGTTACCTTTGTATGTACATTACCTTGGTATTGAAGTGTTTGCTGATGGCGCGGAGGATGTCTTGATCGATGCGAGTCAGTATCTTCTCCGGTGGTGCGTTCAGGGCCACATGACCATAACACAAGATTAATGTGCTTTTCACTTTCTCTACCTCGACATCGTTACGTTCCTGAGGAAAGGAAAGTGAAGACAGACAACAGAAGCGTGTTTAACAACAGCAGTTACACAACAGATCCTTCACATGATGGATATATGATGAATGTTTATTGTACTTTGAGAAGGTTGAAGATGCTCGGTGACTTCTTGAAGGCGTCCGACTTGCCGAACTCTTCCAGTTTTGCCAGAGTTCCCTCTAAGTGGCTGTTGGCACACAGACCCACCCCCATTGCAACTCCCTGACAGATAGAGAGAACAGAAACAAGAAGTCCAGGCATGAAAATGTAATAGCAATCATTGAGAAATGCTCATTTTTATATCAGATTCACAACACAGGAGAAATCCTCGTATGACATTTGTACCTCTCTTTCGATGGCATCACTGTGTTTTGCTGTGAGGAGCATTTCTTGCAGCTGCTTTTTAACCACTTCCTTATTGAAACACTGTTTGAGAGTCACTCCGATACATTGATACAGGAAACTCTAGAGAAAATGAAAAATACAAATTATATTACATATCTGATGTTAAATGTGATCAGTGCTGGTTTGTAATCTATGTTCACCATCAACAGTTCTCATCTGACAGGTTTGGGAAGAAATAGTTTGTACAATACATTTTTTTTTTTACATCTTTACTGAACATTTAAAATAATCTTTAACTTACTGTTGTTAAATAAACAGCATTAAGTCTCTACACTCAGGTTAACTGTTCACCTCAGGGGCTGTTATGTCATTCGTTTCTTTATTCCACACATGGCAGTTATTTTAAAACAAAACCTGTACACTTGTACTGGTCTTTTATTTTTGTATAGCGCATGGTGGAAAGGAGCAGGGAGAAGAACATCTTATTGTACCTGCCCCTTCTCATAAAGAGGCGTAGCTTTGTTTGAGGGGGTCATGAGCCTTAAAGGATGGGAATCACCACTGAACACAGTCGGCATCTTGAGTTTTATTATGATCAACATGAAGCTCTAAATTAGGCTCACTGTGAGGGCCTAGCCGCACGACAAACAACAAAACCATGTCAAATTATTTTATGTTACTGCTAACAAAACAAAACAATAGATTGAGTTCACTTTTTTGATTTGTGGGGGAAAAAGCTGAAGCTCTTACCTTCTCTTCCAAGGCGTTGTTATATGTCGAGAGGTATCTCGTGGCCTCTGCTGCCAGCTGACACACCCACTTGTCATCATCAATAGTAGACAGCGTCTTAGACAAGAGCTAGAGACAAGAATTTAGAAGAAAATCCACTTTATCGAGTCAGACAGTAATGTTTACTCCATTAAACAATCTTTCCGGGGAAAACATTGGAATTTTTAGTCTGACTTGGGCTGTCTAAGAGCAAAGTATATTTAGGATAATATTCTCATATAGAGTAAACAAGCCCACCTGCAGCAACTTTTCATCCCACTGCTTCTTATCCAGGCTCTCTGCTGTTGACTCTGAAAACAAACCACACACAGGCAGACTAAAACTAATGTTCATGAGACAGAAAAAGGTAAAGGATCCCAAAACATCTGCACCCTACATATGTGTAAACGTTGTTAAAAAAGCACAGCAAGTATCCACTTGGTTTCTCCTACAGGAAAGCAGGCTTCCTTCAAAGCTATTTCATAAATATAAACATAGAAATGATCATGTTCAAATATGTTCATACCCTCTAAAATGGAGAGCAGAGGAGGTATCTCTTTTTCCCAGAGTATCTCTGTGTTGGGGTGGATGTTGATGCAGAGGATCTGAAGGAGAGACAGGGAGGGAGCTCCGTGACCTCTGCTGCTGAACGGGAACGCTGCATTCACCTGGAGCACAAACCACCACACACACACAAAGACACACAGATACCAGACAGGGGTGTTCAGATTACTAATTACATTTTGAGTAGGATTAGTATATTACTCTTTTCAACCTTGTTGTTGAATATACAGAAAGAGCAGCTCCAAATATTAAAATTACAATATTTTAAGTCAAAATGTGTAAACTTCAGACTCGACAATGGATGATAATTATTAGGTATGACAAATAGTTGTCTAACACAGGCCCTGGATTTCATTATATTGTACTAAATGTATTTCTATTTCTTCAGCTGTTTATGACTGGATGTTCAGTAAGCCTTTGCTTTAAACTCTAGTCACAAAAAGATGTGAAAGTTTGGCTCCATATAAAGTTACCAGAGATAAAAGAAATGTGTTCTAGTTATAGAGTTGGATTTACTTACCAGCAGCCTGACCATTAGTGTTTGAGGAGAGGGCAGATTGACTGGAGGACAGAGAAGACACATTTTACTTGATGTTGTGATCATGAAACACAATAAGAATGGTAACTTTCTCAAAGCTGCTCTTTAGGACTGTCTTTGTACCTAAATGGAACAACTGTTTTGGATATGTATTAATCATTTAAGTAAGATGTCATGCAAAAGAGGAAGTCAAAGACATCACTTTGGTATTTTTCCCTATTATCTGACATTTTATAGACCAAATAATCACCAGAATAATGGATTATTTGCATCCCAACCGTACATGCATGTGGTCGGTAAATATTGCCCCTACCTTCCACACTAAAGTCTATGTTGAAGTTGGGCTCCTGGTTACTTTTCTTCTTGCTGCCCAGCACGATCAGACTCTTACACAGAGGCATGGTGGCATTGCTGAACTGAGGGGGGGTCAGGTAGTACAACAGCTTCGGCCACAGCACCTGAAAACAACAAAATATACGTTACATTTCTAATCAATTAATTAGTCTAACACATACAATGGACAACAACTGCTGTTCATTTAACCTGAAATAATCTGTTTTACAGCTTCAAAAAAAATGCAACAGTGAAACAAACATCAGTCGTTCATTTTTTTTGGGAACCCAGATGAATCCGTCAGCAATAGATAGTAGGGATGCTCGATTATGGCAAAAATCATAATCTCGATTATTTGGGTCAATTGATATCACGATTACTAAAAACGATTATCCATTTACTTTGAAATTATGTTGTTTTCATAATCGTTGCAAGCCATAATCGTAATTGCGATTAAAATACGATTAATTGAGCAGCCCTAATAGATTGTCTACGTACATCAGCGAGTCGTCCCACAGTGGTGGTCAGGAGGTGCAGGGTGTTGTCGCACATCGACCTCAGAGCCTCGTTGGTCACCTCCTCTGGATCTGCGGGCTTCTGGCCTCTCTGGAGACACACAGATGGATTCATGTTTTAGATTCAAATCTTAAGTATGTTATCGAGAAATGTAAATAGGTTTCAAGTTTGATCCACTTGATTTGTAAGCCTTGTAAGTCTACACCTTCTCATAAAACGCTCAGCTTTATATGAACTTTCAAACAAATCCACTGATTAAGGTTAAATCCAACAGAAGTTGTACCTGATATGTGTCAGGTAAGGCGCAGTGTTGTACGATGAATCGAACCAGCAGCTCCCCCCCCTCCAGCTCCAGGTAGCCGTGATGAGCCATCGCACTGATCACCTGCACCACGCGCTTCTTCACCTGAGACACACAGAGATACATTCTTATGATTGTCTCAACAAAAATCATACCGAAAGGAAAACTCAACTGTTAGAAACTGTGATTCTGTTATTCAATGGTCACATAGAGAGTGTGTGTCTGCATGTGTGTTAGGGCTGTAACGATACACTAATCTCACGATACGATACGATACACGATATTGAGCTCACGATACGATATATATCACGATATTCAGCCAACGATACGATTCGATACGATTCGATATAATTCGATACACTTACATCATTTTCTGAAAGATTTTAAAGAGACAGTGTGATTTTGGTGACATCTTGTGAGTGTTCCATTGACTTGGATTGAATTAATTCAACTGAAAACTGAAAGCATCAATTATACAATATATGGCTCTGACTAGACAGAGAGTCTACAGCTTGCAAATGCTGGACAAAATGACTCAAAAGATGTGGTGAGAAAATTTGTTTCATTTATTGAAACAGTGCCAACTGTAGTTTACAAGCCTTTGAAACGTAAGTACATAAAGTGCAGTATCACAATGGACAATGGA
>NW_011333910.1:27376-40946 GCF_000735185.1 Notothenia coriiceps
ACACTCATCAATATCCACCTCACAGAGCTCACCTGGAGGGAAAACACACTTAGGGTTAAATATGCTGCGAGCTAGGCATTCAATTATATTTCAATAAGAACTATAATTTCACGGGAAGACTAGGGCCAAACTCCGGAGCTTCGGGGACAGAGCCTTCTCTGTGGCAGCCCCGAAGCTCTGGAACTCCCTCCCCCAAGACCTCCGTGAGTCTGATTCCCTCACCCTGTTCCAGTCCCGTCTCAAAACCCACCTCTTCAACTCTGCTTATCCTTAAACCCGCCCCTCCCCCCTCTGAACCAACATCCTCCTGACTGCTTTTCTGTTTTTGTTTTGTTTTTGTTTGTGTTTTTGTTCTTGTTTTGTTTGTCGACCTTACTCATAATGTAAAGCGTCTTTGGGTCTAGAAAAGCGCTATATAAATCCCATTTATTATTATTATTATTATATGACATAATGGAGATATACCAGACCCCGATAGGCTATCCAAAACGTTGGTAAAGGAACCCAGACACAATATACTGTATGCTACTAGCCCATCTAGAATTGGACAATTGGAGGTATATATATGAGAACAGCAGAACATCTTGACGAGTATGATTTCTGCAAATTGTCCCCTTTTTATGAGCGTCTGTGTCATGTGTCTGTGATGTGCTGCATTGTTTGATTTAGTATGTGTGTACCTGTTGATGCAGGGCAAAGAGCAGACTGTCCAGTTGTGTCTCCAGCACTCTGCTGCTCATGCTGACAGAAGCATCCAGAACTTGGCACAGACTCTGAGTGGAGGCAGAATAAAGAAGTGAAACAAAGTTTAATTGGCAGAAATAAAGAATGAATGCCCATAAAAGTCAGGAGACAGTTGTGAATGATGGCCATGAAACAAAATGCACTGTACTACAAACTCAAACCCACCTTGCTAATGATATAGTGCTCGTTGTTTTTCTTGTACAGGGACAGGATGGCAGGAATGAGCTTAGGAATCTGCTCCTCCAGTTTATCACTGGCCATCAGATGGCTCATAGAGCCCACCGCCTCCGCTACTGTCCACCTCAACTGGAACACAGAGACAGGAAGTCAGGTGACAGGCGTTACAGAGATTATGTGACATAGATTCACTAAATAGTAACCTTTACTAGAACTGTGTGAATAGGGAATACATAAAAAGGGAAGCCATGGAAAAAGGTGAAGAAGAAATCATGAAGCTCAAAAGATAATAGACAATGTTTTTCTACAGGGAGCTCACCTTTGACTCCCTGCTTTGTAACCAGTTATTGAAGAGGATGTCGAAAGCAGCATAGATTTCACTGGAGAATGTGTCCTTCCTGACTGTGGGATCTGGAGCTTTGTCCAGGTTGGCAAGGTACTCCAAGATACTGTCGCTGAAGTGACACAGAGCTGCAGAAACAAACGGAGGGAAAGGGAAATTAGGAAGAGTGCAAAACCATGTGAACCTTAAGTGTTTTAGGAGAAGGATATTATATTATTCAACATTTATGAAAATTTGATAAAAGCCTGTAGGGAGGTTCTTACCTGAAGAGAAGACCCACTTCATGTTGTCCTGTTTGGCCATGCTCAGCATTGGCAGCATGGTGCCCAGAATAGCATTGAGGAAGGGTACCATTCCATAAACTAGAGAACAAGGAAGAATACAGCATAAATTAGACCTTATTGGCTCTCACTTCCTCCGTGCTAGGAGAAATTGTACCAATTGTTAACAGAAAAGCATGGAGGGAACTCTGTATCTCTGTACTGGTCATTGATTTACAGTTACTCTAGCTAATTCCTCTAAAAAGTCAACATAAATCTAATTCAGTTGACACAAAGAACTACAAGGACAGCTACTCAGAAGCAGCCACTGATACAAGTCATATTGAGCATTTAGAATGTTCATAAGGAGTCATGATTTGATATCTATTATATACTGTATAGTATATATTTATATGTTCCAATATTAAAGGCAAAGCCAGCAAGTTTATTTATATAGCCCTGATTTAAAATAAGCAAGATTTGCAGGGGATCTGCAGTTTGGAGCATAATAACTGAACGCTGGTTTTACATCACAGTAAATGCACATTTAGAATGAAGAAGACATGCATACAAATGTGTAAAGCACGCAGAAGCAGTGGATGTCGTATGGGACCAATGTTGTGTGCTCCTAAACAAATAAACTCTGGTGGTGTGCAAACATTTTGTCCAATAAAAGCTGTTTTAAAACAGGTTTAACAGGTTTTTGTCTTTCTCAACATCACTCAATAACTGATTGAACTTCCTTAAGTAAATATATTCTTACCGTTGGAATCTGAAAGGTTGGCTAGTGTCTTGACCACGAAGAAGTGAGGAAGGAGCCCCGGCTGAAACTTGCTTAGTATCTCCTCCATGATGTCATTGATGTGCTTGTTGCCCACAGCGACCAAAATATTACTGGCTGCCTGCTGCCAATCAGGGATGACCTCCTGAGGGAAACAGAAAGGCAGAAAAAACATTAAGGAACATAGTTCATCATCTTCACTCTGCATTACACAAAAAACAAACAAAAAATGTAAATCTGACATTTTACCTTTGATCGTGTCATCTCATCTGAGGCCAGAGAGATTATACTCTTGATCCTGGGGTTACTGATCTCCTCTATCCTGCAGCCCACAATCAGCTCAATAGTCTGAAGAATCACAACTCTGTGGCTCACCACCAACTACAAAGAGGCAGAGGAGAAGAAAGGAGGGACAAGAAGAGAAGGAATAAAAGAAAATATCTATTTTAAAACAAAATTGAGAAGTAATAATGTCACAGCTAAGTTCAATGTATTCAAGTGACTGCAACGTAGGCTAAACATAATACACAATACAGAATATTCAACAACATCTCAATGAAAAAGGACATTCTTTATGCAGTGTCACTGATGTTTCCCTTGACAAAACCTGTTTAAAAAGAAAAATGTGGATGTATGTTTTTTGGAAACTCCAGTGGATTAAAGACTTGTAACATTAAGACTCAAGTTTAAGCTCAATTGGCAGAAAGCTATTTTGAATATTTGTACAATTCATAATTTAAGTCATTCTGAAATATTGTTGTTTTTGGACTGTTGGTGAAACAGTTTAATTATGTTCTATCATTCATAGACCAATTAGTGATTGATATATCAAGATAATGAATCGAAAATGTACATTAATAGTGATTTATGCTGCTTGACTCTCATTAGTCAAACCTCAAGCGGAAAATCGGATTCTCTCTGTGACAGAAATGCATCACAAATACACACAAGTTTACATGTTGCATGTGTGGGAAATCAAACCACATGCTAGAGGCCCTTTAGGTATGACCAGATTCCACAGATTAGCAGTACAACAGGGGGTCACATGACCACAATTCAATCAAAACACAGAGATTTCCATCATAGAAGTTAATGGTGTTCAATGTTTTTGTGTTCACCCCCTGTAGCTTCTAATCTGTACACTGGGGTTACAGACTGCAGTCACAGCAAAAGAGCACTTTAACTGTTGAAAAGTTCCCAGATGGTGTTGACCAGACACTAATGGCAATACCAGAACTAAAGGAGAGTAAATGGTAGTAAAAGCATGCTCATATATAGCAGTCATGCCGATCTGGCTCTTTTGGCAAGGGCTACAAGAGTGTGTACTGATAATTATGTCCACTGGTTACCACGGTATGGTTTCTTAGACACACACAGTAGAAGAAGTGGGATAGAGCTGTTTCCTGGCGATTTACCTTAGGGTGTTTCAGCAAGTAGTCCTGGCACATGGCTAACACTCTGTCTGGCTGCTGTTTTCCCAGGGTCAACATGGACTTCCTGACCTGCTCCTGGACCTCTGAGTCTTTATCAGTGGCCGCGTCTAGAAGAGCCAGGGTCACCTCTAGAGGGAAAAACCACAGAATTATGAGAAATATGAGCATGGAGATTCAAATGTAAAACACAAGAAGGAGAGGCCCTAAACACAAATGACTAGAAAACAGTTTTAGACACCAGTGCCGCAAAACCTAGGGCAACCTGAGAAAAATATGCATGGTTCAGAACAATCAGAGCAAATTCACAACTGTAGATGAATAGAGGCGGAGATAATACGAATTGGGGGGGAAAAGAGAGGAGCTCACGTTCCACATCTGTGTCCTCCATGATGTACAGCCAGAGGGATGGCTTCCTGTAGCCTGTGGCCGAGGATGTAGCTTCCCTCCTGGGATACAGATGGGCCGAGGCTGCCTGGAGCTAAGGAACATAACACGACATGTAGATACTAAGTAAATATATTAATTAATTTGACCCTTTCAGTGGTTTTGCAGACCGCAACATCTCACTATCCTTTCAGCTGTCTACGCTTTAGTTACCTGTCAACGCCGCCTCCTTAGCCACTAACACCACCTCCTACTAAACCAGCACGAAGTAGAAAACAACTATTATTAATACAAAGCTATATGAGGCTGGCATTGAAAGAAAACGGCTCTCATTATTGTCCAAGTATATTCTTGACGTCATGTCTATTGTAGCTTGTGTTATAATTATTTATGCGCCTTTAACCTTATTGAGAGATGATGCTGCAGACTTGTTAGCATGCTAACCTACAGTAGCATCTGTTGCTACGGAAGACAGCGTCCTCACACCGCAGAATGAAGGAAAACAAGAGCTTTGCTAATTAGGATAACTTACCAAGTCTTAGTAAACGTCGGCTGAATAATTACCTCTGACGACTGCTTCTTCTCTCGGTTTCAAACAATAGTTTTCCCTGTAAGTGTGCTCGCTGTGTGCCTGTCTGTCAGTGCAGGTGTAAACACGCCTGGTCATGTGCTTCTGGACAGCACGAGCGCATCAGGCAGGGGGCGTGGTCAGACAGTCATAGAACTGAAGCACATAGAGCTGCTATTCAACCTACAAACCATGATCTAGTCTGCTTTAGTAGGGTGAGAGAGTGCCTTATGGAGACTATTATGCATGGCTTCACTTCGTAATTAAGTTATTTTTCTCGTGGTGTATGTTTCTCATGTCTCTGTGTATCAACAAGTACCTTTAAACCAGGTCTCATTCTGACACAAGCTAACAGTAGTGAATTAAGTTGTAGATAGTTTATCTAAAGAAAGTTACAAGTCGTCAATAATGTAAAATAAATCCATTACAGGTTTAAAAATGTAAACAAGTTTAACTTACTAAACAGGAATAGCATTAAGAGAATCTTATTGTAAGTATAATTAGTAGGGTTGTATTAGTTATTATTTTATTGTGTAATTGGAAATGGTCTCCGGAAGTGGTTTTGGGCAACATTGTCTGTTCTTGTCATTTGTAAACTGTTAAGTCAGACTAAGAATGCTAGTAAAATGAGAAAACAAACATTCATTTGGTGAGCATAGAAAGACATGAACCTCCAGGTTTTTATGAATCACAAAGATGTAACAACACGTGTATTTACAGCAATAGATAATATTGCAGTGATCACTATATAGATAGTGATCACTGCAATATTACAACAGGATCAAAACACTTCATTAAAATGGCCAGGTCACTTATATCGAAGTATCTTTTCTTTCTTTTTTTTAAAGCTGAAGGTAGAATTTTTGACAATTTTCCTTTGAATATTTGTTTACTGTACATATGAATATAAAAGCTTCACTAAGTGAATATAACAAATGTGTTTTGTGTATACGTTTGACATGCCGCCTATTATTACAGGTACTTTTGAATGGATATTTCCAAAATATTTAATTAATAAATGTATAGTTCAAGTCCCTTCTAGTGGCAGTTGCCAACCATGTATACAAGTTCTTCCACACAAAAAATGCTTTGTAAATCTGGTTAAGTCAAATATGGCTTCAGTTTAAAGCCTCTCATGATAAATATCTTTCAATTACGGTTTAAAACAATACATATTAGTGCTTGATGATTACATAAAGGTAATATATGTTTATTTCAAGCTGAAAATACATGTCAGTATCAGAAAAAACTGTGCTATTTAATCTAAAAGAACAAGATGTATAATGCTTACATTTATTTCAGAAGAGCAGCCACGATGCATGTAAATAAAACAGTTAAGAAAATAAAGATATAAAAAGCATCATTAACGCATAAAAACTATTTTCAATGCATTTGAGTAGAAATGAAATGAGACCATCTGTCTGTGTGCAACATTTAAAATGTTGAAGGTAAACATTGATTGTGACTTTTAGAAAATGTTTCATTTTTTTCCAACACAAATCATTTTACCCTGTAAAACACAGACATCACGATTACCCTGTAAATGAACTTTTCCTTTTTCCTAATATAATTCAGAGTACACAGAACAACAACAACAACAGCATCTACAAAGTGCACCTCCTGCATGAAGTCTGTGTCAGTTTTCGTTTTAACTTTAAGCTGGGAGATAGTTAACCAGCTGTCGTCTCACTTTAACAGCACAGATGTGTGAAACAGCCAAGTGTTAACAAACCTCAACAATCAGGATTTCCCCTCCATTCTGTCAGTGAAGACTGACCTTTCTCATAGCAGCTGTATCCAATGTGACCCAGCTAATACAACTGAGTGATTGTTTTTTATTGATCTTCTTTTTTGGTCTATAAATTATTCACACTTTTATTTATTTCATTTATTTTTTCTTCTGATTTCTGGCCTCATGCATCGGCAGTGTCTGATCCTGGCGTTTTTTTCCTGCGAAAAAGAAATAATTCACAAATTAGATATTTGCATAAAATATGCAAGTGTAAAGAACATCAATTATTTGCTTTACTTCTACGTCTAATTAAGCAGCAATTGCCAGAGTTTAATTGTTTTGTTCAAGTCAAATACTGTTGTTGCCAGAGTAAAATTGTCCCACATGCACATGAAGCAGATTTTAGTGATGACATTTTATTAATATCTAAATACAGTTTTTATTTCAAAAGCTCTAATAACTTATTATTTTCAACTGCTTTTTTAAATGATGAATTCCAGCCGTCAGCTCTGCATGTTGGGGACGGGCGCAGGCACTGACTTTGGAAAACATTCATGGCAGCGTGTTTGCTGTATAGGGGAGTGAATGAACATACTCATGTTTGGTAAGGGAGGCTTTGTCGCAGGTGATCTCTGGCAGCGCCCCCCCCTCCTTAGGGAATGTCTGCAGCCCCGCATTTTGCACACTGCCTCTCGGAGTGGATAAGCCATTCAGCTTCACTTCTCTGCAGCCACAAAAATATTTCATATGTAATAACTTGATGACGGACAACCACACAAAGTGCTATTATGTGAACATGATAACAGATAAATGAATATACCAAGACAAACTCACCCATTAGTGGTTCCCTCTCCTTCTTCAAGCATTTTGAGGCCTGGGACCTTCTGTCCAAACAGTTTCGTAGAGATGGACATAAGCAGGCCGCAGCGGTTTCTGTAGCAGCAGGTGGCGTCCACCACCAGGAACACCACCAGGAAGATCACCATGACAATGCCGAACACGGTGCCTTTTGTCATGCTGCTCACTTTGGCTGGAAGGAGAGAGAACAAAGTCAATCTGAGAACTCATTTTGCCACCACCCCCAGGTTAGCTTTAGGCTACATTTCCTGGTTAACAGGCATGGATGGAACCAAAACAAGCTGGCTACCCCATGGCTTTCAGCTGAAAAATGTCACTCAAAAAGATACATCACCAGGAAGAGACACTAAAGAGCATGAGGAATATAAAACAACTGCAAAAGGTCAACTAACACCTAATATTACTACAAAGAGACACATAAAAACCAACAATAGACTCAAAATGTGACCAAGAGACTCAAAATTACTTCAAAGAGACTCACAATTAATAAAGAGAAGCACAACAACTTCCAAAAAACTAAAATTGATTAAAATAAAGAAAAAGATAATTAAACAGCCACAAAGTGACACAAGGCATGTTTTGCTTCTATGTAAGAGAAGGCATTTACATGTCTGGGCATATAGGGGCCTGTGTCTAATAATCTGCCCATGCCGAGGGGGCTTTTGAGGGAGAAGAGGACTGAGGTGGGTCCAGGACTGACAGGTAGTGAGGAGGACCGGGCTGGGCTGTGAGTTAGGAGGCAGGAGGGAGGTGAGTCAGATGGATGCTTATAAGTAGAGGTTCAACTTGCTTTTCCTTCATTCTATATATTGAGAACATAAGCTCTTACTGTATATTGCAACGTCTCTCGATGCGTTTCCCGAGTTGCTGACAGCCATGCAGGAATACAGTCCACCATCAGAGGGCACTGCCTCATCAATCACCAACGCACCATCTTCAACACGGACACGACCAGAGCCAGAGTCCTGCCGGAGGGAGGCACACAGGGAAATATGCAATCAGATATGGTACCAAGTACTATTAGTGTGTATAAGTGTTTAAAGTCAACACGCAGCAAATATGTCAGTGAGTTAGATAGAAGTATAGAGTGCCAGTCTACAAGCACATGATTAATGGGTTGATCAAAACTTGCTATGCCAGATTGATTGACATGGGCTTTGGTTACTGTGGCAAATGTAGAGCGGGCAGATGATGCATGGATCCATAAACTCCTACCAATGGGTGTAAGAAAATGTACACTTCAACTTTAAGATTTTGTGTTTTGTGATAGTGTATCGCTTTTCAACAATTATTTACATGCAAAGAATTGTGATAAACAGTGGCTGAGTTTGTATAAGTAGTGCTATGATTTTAGATGTTAGATGGAGAGTGCAGGGGTTTGTATATTGCATTGCTTACAGTATCGGAATACGGAATCACAACCCCTGTATGATACTGTTTGTTGTTCAACAGATTCCTCAGATCTTACCAGTATGCGTCCATTTTGCTTGTTGAGCCAGTGCAGCTCAGGCTGAGGATGACCGGATATGTTACAGGACACAGTGACCCGCTCGCCCACTGACACACTCTGCTGCTCTGCTGACACAAACACCTCTGGGGCCTCTGAAATAAAACATCAAGTGTCATTATAGTATATAATGCATGACGTAAACATGTCACCATGGGTTAAATGCAGCATGTCTAACGGCCCCTTGAAGCTTCAACGCTTCTGCCCATTCACTTTGAATGAGGTGACGTCACGCTTTGTGGAACCACAATGCAGTTCATTGCTCTACAAAAGTAGAGCAATGTTCAAAAGCAATGTTCAAAAGTTCAAAAGCAAGGTTCAAAAGTAGAGCAATGTTCAACTTTTGAAGCTTCGACGGAAGCGTCAGCCAATCGAATCATATGCCAGTACAAGCTCTAGCCAATCAAACTGCGTGCTTGTGTGTCCGGGGCGGGAGATTCATGTGATTGGATGTTGGTCGAGTTTCAGACACGCCCACCGGCAAGCTTCAACGCACGCCGCCGTGTGGACGCTGCGTAATGGTTCATATATTCACTTTTGGGTTATGCTGTTGTTGTGTTTCAGGGAACTGCTGAACGGGGAAGAAAAATATTGATTACACTTGAACTGACCATAAACATGAAACATGAAGGTAGCGGTGCTCTCAGCGATCTTGTTGGTGGCGGTGCAGATGTACTCTCCGTAGTCGCCCCTGGCAACAGACTTTATAGTCAACTGGCTACGGTCCGAGTTAAACTGATGATGTGAGGGGTCAAAGGTCACCGGCCTGTGAGGAGGAGATGCAGAGCTCAATACAAACTTACTATTGCTGTTATTCATATGGATTCAAAGGATATGCTTAGAGAAAGATAGAGGAGGAGGGAGAAACACACACACACACACACACACACACACACACACACACTAAAATACATAATGACACAGTTGTACTGCAGATTGTAGATTGTCCGAAACCAAGTTGTAATCATGGAAAGACACTACCATTTCATACAATGGTCAAAATCAAGTTCTTCTCCCAGACAAGTGGACATAAAACATCAAAAAAATACATCTACCTGTTTATTTTATTACACTTTGTCTGTTTGCATCTGTTGATTTCTCACTCCACTGTAATAATTAAATAATGTCTCACTTATAGTAATTTGATAAACTTGCAATACAACATCAAAAAAATGATAATATATATAAATACAATATTTTCCCCTTTTCACCTGAAGGGTCTGCCCTTTAAAACTAACCCAAAATATATTAAAAACATGTTATTCAACTGAAGTCGAGTAAAGTGATGCACTACAATTTGAATGCTTGCTGCAAATTAGCATTTACTGTGAGTCGTGAAACTTGAGGTCACTTGAAGTCATTTCCCATCATCAACATATGGGTACACAATATGCCTTTTTATGGTGACACTAAAAATATGTCTCCATGTCAGGACTCACATGTTCCAGGTGATGTTGGGTTTTGGTAGACCGTCCACCAAACACAGCAGGGAAACGTTGGTCTCTGGTCCGGCCAGAACCTTTTTCACCTCTTCTCTCAGACGCACAGAAGGAGGAGCTGCAGAAGGGAAATTATAGAACGCTTTGATCCATCATAGTTCTAATCCTGGCATCCTCGTATCTAAATATGACTACATGCGTCTGTGCCTAACAAACTGAGCATCCAAGAATTTGCTATTTGTGTCATAATTTATCTTTCAAAGCTCTTGATCCTTATGGGTGAAAGATACCCACCATTGACGACAACAGAGACAGGGAGTTGCTGATAGACGGGCCTTCCTCTGATCTGGGCCCGGCACACATACGTCCCAGCATCCTTCCTCTTCACTTTTTCAATCAGGACTGTGTTGTCAGGCAGCCGACGCACACGCTTTCCTCCTGAAGCGAGAGACAAGAACACAGAAAAAAGGGTTATATTTAAAGTCCAATATTCAGCAATGCTGTTTTAGTTTCCCAGTCTTATTTTCGCCAATTCATTTGTTTACAGTCTAAGCTTAGCAAGGTGAGAAAATGTGGAAATATTTTGGAAGGATCCTACCATTCGAGGAGATTTCCTCTCCGTCTCTGAGCCAGTGCACATCCACGGCTGGCTGGCCCATCACCAGGCATGGCACAATGCCGTCTGTGCCCTCCAGAAATTCATGGTATGTGTTTGTGCTTCCAAATGATGGACCCTCTAAGAAAAAAGTAGAAGGTAAGGATGCTTACTTTCTGCAGTAAAGCGAAAAAATTAGTTTGTTATGAAATGACTATTACCCATTTCTAGACAGGTTCATCAAGTGCTGATTTGTACTTACCATAAACATACAGCTGTGTAGAAGTGTCATCATTGTGTCCACTGTCAAATTCACACACACAGCTATATTTGCCCACATCCTGCATCGTTGCATTCTTAATGCGCAGTTTAGAGGAAGTCTCATCCTGCTTTGTCACCTTCTCTTCATCAATAATTTCTTCCCCATCTTTGTGCCACGTTATTTCTCCCTCTGCCCCAGCTTCAGGACGGAAAGAAGGAAAAGACAGAGTGAATATAAATGCTTAATTTCATCTAGATGATCTAGATTGATTTGTGATCACATGAAAATAAAAAGGCTCACCTTTACAAAGCAGTAAGATCTCTTCTCCCAACAGAACATCTTGCTTACTGAAGATGATGTCCATCTTTGCATCTAGAGGAGAATAAATACTTTGCACCTGTTTCTGCTCTTTCCAAAAGGCATTTATAAATCAATATGTGATCCTGCTTCTTGTTCTATGGGAGACTTTCAATTAAGTTAATGATTTATGATCCACATACTTAAGTTCTATATTGAATAGTTGTGAAAAAGAATATTAAAACACAATGTTATATTTTAAGTTACATAGAGCAGTAAAATAGATGTCACTTTTAAATGTAGAAAACGTTTTTTCTAACTGTTTTAACAGGCAGGATTCAACTGAAACATGCTTTTTAGTTGTATATACAGACAAATATATATTGATTATTGCCTAATGTATTTCCTCATTACACTATACAACACATACCTTGCTCAAAATAACATATTTCAGCCATGCACCGTATCTTTACAAAACCTTGAGTTATTTAAAAATCTTACCTGTGCAGTGCAGCAGAGGCAGCAGCAGAAAGGCCATCTTTAGGATGAGAGCTGATAGGTCCGTCATGTTCACCTGGCTACTGTTTGACAATCCTGTACGACTTCAAATCACAACTCTGAAGTTTGTCTGTTTTGGTTTTTGTGTCAACACAGCTGGAGAGAAAAACTAATATAGTTTATAAATAACAAATATCTCTAACTCTGTATCAGGCTGACTTACAGACACCTGCTGTTTTCCTATCCACCAAACATGCTGTAAGTATGATGGGGAGAGGGTCTGTGTCAGGGGTTATATAGGGGCAGACAAATAGTGGAGATGAGAGGAAATGAGTGAGGGGTGGGGGCCAGAGAAAGAGAGAGAGAGAATGCATTGCTCTCACATCCTTCTTTAGCCCCAACAGATACTCTGTGGCTGGATGACGTCCATCCCACATTTTATCTGTTCTAGTTCTCTCTCTTCCTTGACACACATTATGTTTAATTTCTCTCTCTCTCCCTCCAGGCTACCGGATGAAAGCCCGGGGAGGCAGCCCGCCCCAGGGGAGTAAGAGATGGAGAAAGATATTTTTATCACTGCATCGGTTTTTCCTCTCTGGTTCAGATCCACGCAAACAGCCTGCAACCACAGTCTGCCAAATTCAGCCCCATCATTCACATTTCCTGAGAACGTACATCCTTTAGGATGCTGAAATCAGCGCACCTCAGTCACACCCATTCTACTACAAAGAAAACGTTTTCTGTACGAAGAAAAACAGCCAATACTCGGTGATTGCAAGAAAAACTATATTTGAAGGCGTTGATTGTCAACTAAGTTTAGTACGTTTAATCATATATTTCAAACTTTTGTATAAAGTCACATCAAAGTAGACTTTGAAGTAAATCTTTGATTAAATTCAGTCACATGAACAAATATACCCAAGGCTTTTGAATAAGCACAACAGGCCTTCTCATACTAGGCCTTTCAGCATGTCATTGCGCAGAAAGCTCAGGTGTTATTTTAAACAGTAAAACAAATATCTGCTGTATTTAACTGGCAGTTTTTCTATTTGAGCATGCATGTGTACAGCTGACATATTGACACCAACACCTGTGTTTCCTATAATGTAAAGTAAACACGTCTGCTATGAAATAAAGCGTCTACGTGATTGAGTTTCCCCAAACTAAAGAAATCTAAGTCAACTGTAGTGGCAATTTCTTATATTACTTTATATGGTAAAACCAAATGCAACGCTTATATGATAAACTGTATTCAGTACATGTCTCTTTGTTCGACTTGTTGTTCACCCAGATGCTTCCTGCCAAGGTGACATTTGAACAGTACAGTTATTGTTCCTCAAAATAACAATGCAAATGCAATTAACAGTCAGCAGAAAGTGTTATCTCTCTTTGTCTGCACAGCAACAGTCCTCTATAAATCACACACACACATTATGCAGGTCTCCCTTGAAAAAGAGATCTATGATCTCAAGGGACAATCTGGACAAATAAAGGTTTTAAATTAAATGAAAGCTATTGATAGAATAGAGCAGGGATCACCAACTGCATTTGTCCAAGGGCCAAAATGTATCCAATAGACACTATCGCGGGCCAGCGATTTTTATATAGTCCACAATGCTAGTGGAGCACGCTCAGGTACTGCGGACCGCATAAAGCTTAGCAGACTCTTCACGCTAACGAAGGATCACTTCT
>NW_011333911.1:0-998 GCF_000735185.1 Notothenia coriiceps
TTATATCCGTTAGCGTAGCTCGCTAGCACCAGAAGCTAACAACAACAATCTCTGGTACCGGTGCGCTCTCTCTCTCTCTCTCGCTGGCGCACGCACACAAAATGGCTCGTTCCAAACACACACAGAGCCAAGCTTTAATGAAACACAGAGACCCAGACGTAATAGTACTGTATGATATTATTTTCGAATCAATAATTAAAAAAAAAATTAAATTAAATATTTAAAAAAAAAAAAAATGTATAACCATTTTTCCTCCTGGTCTCTCGCGCCCCCCCTGTCATGCCTCTGCGCCCCCCACTTTGAGAACGACTGTGCTAAACGGTCGTTTGGTGTCATGGAGCAGGTTCGAACACTAGGGTGAAATGTGGTTACTGCTATCAGGGTCGTATCCAGGATTTCCTAAATGCCGAGGTCCAAACATGCTAGGGATTTCTTGGATTTTCATGATCTAGTTAGGTGCTTTTTAAGTCCTGTGGGGGGTCAAAAATTGGATAATATATTGATTTCAAACCATGTCACTGGGCTGCAGCATTAATTATTTTTGAAAGTGTAATAGGCCTACATAAGAATCAGTAGAGTGTTGCTATTATGATCTGGACATGCAGAAGAGCTAAAATGATCACAAAACATTGTCAACATTCACTTTCCATGTCTCTCTCCTTTCCATAACCTGCACCCTTTCTTCCATCTTCTTTAGTCTCTCTGTCTTCTTCCTGTTCATTACTCTCTCTGTCCTCTACTCTGTCTCTTTGTTCAATCTCTCCCTCGTTGTTCACTTTTTGCTCCTGCTCACTTGTCGCTCCCGCCAGTGAATTAAAAACAATTCAGCCATTTGGTTCATTTCACTTGTTTGTTTGCATTATCATTTTTAATTTAAATCTGTTTTGTTTGATTCTCAAAAGAGAACAAAGAAGTAAGCAAATGGTGTTTTATACAATTGTATGTTATTATGACATAACTGCAATAGATGTATGTTGTTTAAAAATTATGCCTATTGT
>NW_011333911.1:1036-4300 GCF_000735185.1 Notothenia coriiceps
TTATACTAATTGTATGTTATTATGACATCATAACTGACAATAGATTATATTGTTGTTTTACAATTATACCTATTGTAAACTTAAGTATTATATATATGTATATAGATAGCTAGATAGTTGGGGTTATTAAGCCTACATTATTTTGTGTGACTGTAGCTGCAGTTCCTCCCTGACTTCCATCACTTTCTCTCTCTCTTTCTCTCCGCCTGTCCTGTCTCTTCCTTACCAAAGCTGAGCTTCGACTGACGTAGTCTTTTCATTATATCTGAGTCAGTGTAAAAAGAAAACAATACAATGTTATATCTTCAATGTTTTACTCAAATTGAAATGAAAGAAAAGCATTACAACGTTTGTTAAAAGGTAATCCTTCTGACATTGGATGAATGTAATTAACTTTAGCTCTCTAGTTTATTCACGAAATTTAAACCAAAGTATAGCCTACAGCTGCAATATAAGTTAGTGTGCATGTTGTCGGACATCCACTGACTAACGTAGAGCGTTCAGACAGGATCTGCTGGTCATATGATGTCCTGATGAACAGAAACACAAGCAGCCGCTGGACTCAGATCTCTAGATACCTCATCACTCCTTCGCTGCTCCGGTACAAGTCCGGGCTGCGGTGGTTTGTTGATACATGTCGTCTTCTTCTGTTTGCTTTAATCAAGGCTACGTAGTTATGCAGCTCCCCCATCGGCAGTAAATGGAAGTACTACAAGGAACCCCGTTTAGTGCAATTATTTCACACGTTTTGTATACACAGCTCGAAAAATATTACCAAGGTCCGGACCTCGGTGACCTCAATGGTAGATACGGCCATGCTGGTGACCAAAACGTTTGAGATCCACTGAGATAACTACACTTAAGTGAACTATCTAAACAGATAGTCCCTTACCTCACTGAACTGTCGTTATATCTCATTCTGACAGGACAGAGCTCTCCCTCTCCTTGTTTTAGAAACAGCTTCTAATATCCTTTAGCGCAGCTAGCTAACCAGATGCCATCAACAACAATGCAAATAGTGAGCTTGGTAGAAATATACTGTATAATAATAAAGTTATTGAAGATGATGCCATATTTATTGAGGATTTTATATTATAAATATTCCCCAATATTATTCAAAAGCATATTCTTCCAAACTCCTTGCTGTAGTATGACACACAGGAGACTATTGATGTGTGTAGTGAGTTTGGTAGTAATAAGCTGTATAATAGTGATTGAATATTATTGTATTCTCTTTTTTGGGAGTTGCACTTTGCAGACTGAGCACTCGTTTCTTCTCCGGCTGCAGATAGAGACCAATGTAATGTGTCCAGCTCGGAGGACGGCGCGTATTGGCTTTTTTTTGATCAAAATGTGATTGTAGTTCGTTGTCAACCTTACCACGGTACGTCATTTGTGTCCGAATAACGTTTTGTTCATGAGTTATTGATCCGTGAAATCAGAATCTCCCAATATCGTTCCAACTTTACTGAACTAAGCCAGAAGACCGTCTCATTTCGTAGAGCGCTCGGTTTGCTGTTCCTTCACTTTATTTTTATATTTATATACATTTATTTTGGACGAAAAGTTAGCGTGAGGAAAGGCAAGTGTGGCGTGAGGCGTGAGATATGGGTTAATTGCGTGACTCTCACGCTCAATGCGTGAGTGTTGGCAGCCCTGGTGAAAGCGCATTTTGTTTGTTTCCTGCTGTCGTTATAGTGACTAATGTATTGTAAATATTGTGGACCACTACGACAAATACTGTGTCTTCCCCTTGGCCCATGCATCAAATGTCAACTAAATGTAATGTGATACTTGCAGATTTGGTCCAGGCATGTCTGTTTATGGTTCTAGAAAAGGACAAAGACAGGCTAGCTCACCCCTTAGGATGCATCTCCTCAGTCTTGGAAATGTAAAAGCAGCGTTTCTTCAGGGGAGGGTCCGGGTCCTCTTCATCAGAGGAAGAGGAGGACGAGCTTTCCAGAGTCAGATCGATCACATCTGCCTTCTTGGTGGTGCTGGGCTCAGTGGAGTGGGGGACCGCTGCAGACTGGCGCGAAGGAGCTGACGCTAAAAGGTTCAGACCAACATAGATTTGTATTATTGATAGTAATTACCATGAAGAGACCAAACCAACAATGTCTGTCCCTTTCTGGCTTTCTGTCTGTGGCTCTCAGCTCCAAGCCTATTGCACCCTATTGAATTTTCAAAAAACGGAATCTTAAAAATATTCTTATGATCAATGGCCCAGAGGAAGAAGATATGTCAGGCTTTGATATAAACACATGTCGCCGCCTGAGCCGTATCGGAAACCCGGTTTGTTCTGCGCAAAATTGATTGATTGATTCTTATACTTTTCAGTGTATATGAAATATTAAATGGCCTTCAAATAGAGAACAAAAAACTGAATTTAGAAATAATAACTTGATAATATTGGCAAAATATTACAAACTAAATGCCGTTCCCTCAAAATGTCTCCCATATTTATTGAATTATTTATAAGTACTTTATGAAAAGTCTATACAATTTAGCATCATTAAAAAAGCCCTTCAAAATGACCAATATCTATCCACCTAAATGACCACTGTCTATAACACCCCCTCAGTTTCACAGGGCTCGACATTAAGGACTGCACGATGGCCCGGGGCCATCTAGTATTTAGCTCGGGCAATGAAGCCTCACCTGCTGGTTGCCCGATCGGGCAATCTATTATGCCAGTATCATGCAGCTCGCGGATCCAGTAATGAGTGACCCGACAGTAAAACTAAACATATCTATAACTAGTTTAGGTAGTTTGAGAGGTAATTAAAATAGCTACGAGTGATATTCTAACCTGAAGTGTGTGTTTTGTTCGCTCACCGCTGCATGTGATCATACAGAGCTGCGTGTCGACTCGTCAGCAGCAGCTGATCTCTCTCTCCCGTCAGATTAGACTTCACTCGCGTTTATGTCCATATCGATCAGATCCAGCTAGTTCTAGCTAATGATATGACTACCTGCTTATTAAAAGACACCTAAACAATAAGTGTCGCTATGCAACCGGTGAGGCCACAAAGTATAGCGCAGCATTATGCATTTGTTTACATGCCCACCGGAACCCCGAGGCATTACCAACAGATCAACGCACAATCAACCCAGACAGGACATCTCTTTCTCCACATTAAGTGTTACACATTAGAATTGACTATTCTTGTCAGTCACATACTCTTCTTGTCTGTCACATAAGTGGCGCAACTGAAGCGGTATTGTGCTAAAGGGAAATTATTGTGACCGAAGAGATTTAGA
>NW_011333912.1:0-39045 GCF_000735185.1 Notothenia coriiceps
TCAGTTAACACTAGAACCGCCAACGGGTACATTTTACCCGCAACTGTTTCTTGATTGTATGTCTCTTTTTTCCAATAAAATATTCAAGTCTCCCAGTCCGTGACTTTTCCTGGAAGTTTGTTATGTAGCACCCTCTGTTGTTAAAAATTGTCAATATGAAGTCAGATTGAAAAAATGGCCCAAAAAATTGCCATTGATACCCATTAGGGCCAGCGGGTCAAATTTACCTTATGGAAAATGCAGTGATTTTTGCGCTATTGATCTCGCACGAAAACATAAACATGACGTGTTGCTATAGCAACGCCTGTTGTTTACTGCGGTTCCTTATAGAGAGATATATAGAGAGATAGATAGATAGATATATAGAGAGAGATAGAGAGACACTTTGCACATAACTTACGGTAGCAATCTTTTATACTTCATGCAATCTGCATGAAGTATAAACATATGAAAAGCTGAGAGTCCACAGATTATATTGGTATAAGTTTCATCACTGTGCGATCAAAACTCACTGTTAACCCTGTGTTCTAGTATGATAAATAAAAGAACATTGTACCTTGAAAATCAATGCATTCTAATAGTGGGTAAATCTTACCCGTTGGCGGTTTTAGGTATACAGCGACCCCTGGCGGTTCTAGTGTTAATAACTCAATAGTTCTCTACAGTGAACAGCCTTACATCTCAGTGACATGGAGTGTTTCTGGATCCTCACTAACTCCAGGAATCTTCAATAAGTCAAATCATTCTTGTTTGCTAATTGTTTTAAAATCCCATGAAAAGACCAAAACCTACAATGAATCGATAGCATTAACAAGTATTTCCTGCCATTCACAGCCTGACATATCATGTGTCTGTGCTATAGAGCAACACTGACCCCCTGTACACTTGGGTTTAAATTGTCTGAGGCGGCAAGTAGCCTAGACTAAAAGATGTTTCTGAAAGCATTTGAGGCAATGCAGATACATCATTTAGATTTAGATTTGATCAGCCCTACAGAGTTTGGCTCTCTGATCTGAGTTCACTAACTATAATGACACTGCAATAGAGAGTCATTTGCTCTGATTGGTTGACAGGTTAACTGTCTCCTACTCTTTTGCTACATTTTATATATTAATAAAAAATTGTTATCATTGTTGATTTTGGTCTTTCCATGGGATGTGTTAATATCAACAGGTCATCATGGCTGAGGGGACTCACTGTGCAGGAGTCCTCCACCACGGTGTATCTGAAGCGGTTGTTGCCCTCTGCTTTGAGCTCCAGGTCGTTGGATCCCTTCAGGATCACAGCCTTCTTGAGGTTGCCATTCTTCTGGTCCTTGTAGCCCACAGAGTTCTTGCAGTGGTAGGTGATGCTCTGAGAGGCCTCTTTGGAAAGCAGGCGGATGAAGGTCATCTGAACGGTGACGGCATTCAGCGGCTGATCTTTGTTGCCATAAATGAACTAGAGACACAACGACAGACATCAGTACAGAGGCAGTTTATCCTAGCCTGTAGATCTATGTTGTTTCTCTCCCCTCTCCCCTCTCCCCCTGTAAGAGCTCACATGTGTTCCGCGGTTCATGTCGGCTCCGAACCACACAGGCTTGTTCCTGGAGGTGCTCCACCACTGTTTCCGGGGGATGCTGTCTGGGTTGGCAGCAATGCACGTCTCCCCAGTGTCCATGTTGCAGTGCACTCTGATGGCGTCCTCCACACTGCCCTGGTTTGGATCCACCCAGTACTCACCTGCACAACAACAACATCAACACATGCACTTTAGTGTGTGAACACAATTATAAGCTAACCTAGTTTAAATCAGAGAGATCACACCCCAACATGACTTCTAACATGTAGCGTGTGAAAGAGCAGCATTGTTTAAAGTAAGAGCTAAGGTCATGACAAGAACAAGATGAAAAGTTCATGTAATGATTGTTTGGGTTGAAATAAATGCAAGCTATCAAGAATCATCAGAATGTGATTAACACTCTTAAGACATCTAAGACTCTAAGTATTCTAGAATCACTTAACCGTACATGTTGATAAGAAACAAATAATTGCAGCACAGATAGGACACACTTTTGTGCAGAACTTTTAGCAAAAGCAAACAATCATTAGACACCTGCATAACGTAAAGATAATTCAAACTGTTTAAAGTGAGTCTGTTCCATCTGTGTTTCTTAACTCAGGTTCTCGTTTTTCACTTCTCTACATGATATCAAGCTACACAGATGTTTGAGTCTCACAATGTGAGGATGCTCTCCATAATCCTGACGATGAAATTTCACCATGATTAATGTGTCTTAACCGCAATTCACTGTAAAACCCTTTATTGTCTAAACTTCCCCACCCCTGAATCATACTAGTATCTCTAGTATCTATTTTCTTTAAGTAATTTTTTCCCTCTTGTCTTCTTTCATATTTTCATGTGGATTAAGCTGAAGTAAAGTTGTACAAATAAAACCGCAGGCGAAAGTGTGAATGTGTTTCTCAAGGCCGCCTAGACTGAATAAAAAAACAATTTCAGAAACCCTATACAGTCGCATAGAGCAACAGAAACAGGAAGACAAAGGAGTTCATGTCAGTTCTGATTGGCCCACAGTAGGTGTAGAAGACAGATTCCTGTAACATATCTACAGTATATCCCCTCTGTCTGCTGACTCACCGCTGGTCTTGGCGGGGTAGCACCTCTTCAGGTCGTCACAGGTGCGGGCCGGGTGCTTCTTGCTGCCGTCGGGGCTCTTCATGCTGCTGATCTGGCTGCTGAGGGCCTTCAGGGTGGCCTGCACGCCGGGGTCCACCGCCAGGATGGTGGAGCCGTTGCTGTTGGGCATGGCCTCGTCCTCGCTGAACTCTGGAGGGCCGGAGTCGTAGTCGTGAAGGCCGCTGAAGAGGTAATCTCCGGCAGCAGTGGGGGGTCCTGGGGGGCCGGGGGGTCCAGCGGGTCCAGACTCTCCTGGAGGCCCCTGTGTATTAATGGAGAGGTTTTATTTTGATGTTTTTATTTACTGGTCTGTGTGTACTGCAATAACGGATTATAGCGTTCCTGTTCCCTTCTAACTGAACATCTGCTGGAAACATGTCCAGCAGTTTAATGATGTCTCCTCACATCTGCCTGCTTTTACCGTTTACTGCCATCGCTTTATTAGTTTAGCTCTGCATAAAGAGTAAATACCTCGGGTCCAACTTCTCCACTCAGTCCTCGAGTTCCAGGAGGGCCCATGGGTCCGGGCTGTCCGATGTACCCTTCCTTTCCGTGGGGCCCGATGGGTCCTGGAGGTCCCTGAACCACAATCATGTTACAGACTGTTAGTGATAAAACCAGGAGTTGGGTTTTACAGTGATTTCTGGTGTGAAACTCAAATATACTGTATGTTTTCTGCATGGTTGAGTTGATATTTACCCTGGCTCCTCCTGGTCCGACGATTCCTGAAGCTCCCTGCTCTCCTGTTGTGCCCTACAGTAAGAATTCAATCATTCATAAGCTTTACACACATCATTTACCCACACTGGAATTCAAAATGAAAGCACAGGTGAGCCATCGTTTGCAGTCTATGAGCCTCAGAAAGATACTGAAGCAGGACGCTTTACATGTTGGAACATCACCATACAGCTTAAGACTATTTCTGAAAACCCTAATGGAAGATACCCAACCCCAAGCTGCTCCTGTAGGCAGGTCTTTGTATTGAAGTGTATGACGGCACCTTGTGAAAGTGTCAGCTAAATGACATCTATATCCCAGCTGCTCTCACATTTTCTTCGGTCAGACATCTTGTACTGACTGCAGTGAGGTCCTCAGGATACCTGGACATCAGATTTTGAGTCTACTTTCTATTCTTTGATACTGAAATGAAAGCGTGGGAATGTGGTGGAGCTTCTCTTTAACTGCAGCACTAGGATTTTAGCACAAGCTAGCTTTATCAACCCCAGGGCGAAATCTGCAGGAGAACTCCATTTGGAGGCCTGAATATAACCTCAACCCAAAACACATTAGACTTTGACTTATCATTATGTTCAATATTTGTGACGTATACAGGGACTAAATAATGTCCAAGCGCAAAACTTGACTTAGATAAGAAGTCTGTGCTTTGCTTGTCCTTGGTGTGAGACTAAATCAAACCATTACTGGAAAACAGGAAGTATTTCCAATACATCAAATCAACTGACACATTTAGTTGCATGTGTTATTCAGCTAGTTTGCCTGATGTTCCAAGGTGTAGAAATAAACCTAGCCCAGACTTGGACTCACTCAAACTTCTCACTCTGATCAAACCAAAGGATCATTGTTCTGATATCTTACAGACAGGCTGAGAGCCGGTCAGAGAGTTCATTGAAGTCTGTTCCACTCCATCTAAAGCACAGTAATCAAGCTGGAATCAGAGGACTCTCAGAGGATCACTTGGTGCCTGAATTTGACAGCATTACAGTTGAGGTATACAAAACGGAACTGAAATAATTTAAAGTTGAGTTAATGCATTTCAACTTTGAATTGCTTGCCCACTTCCTATGCATTTCAAACACAGTGGACAGGAGGTAATCTGAGAGGAGCCGTCACTGAGGTCTTCAGGATCGGACTGGGTTACTTACTGGAGGTCCAGGAAGTCCCTGCAGACCGGTGAAGCCTCTGTGTCCCTTCTGCCCTCTCTCTCCGTGGTCTCCCAGGTCACCCTTATCTCCTCTTGGTCCTTGGGGTCCCTGAATTAGAAAGATTGAACTCATTTCATGATCATTGATTGGAAAGAAGTTCTTTCCATGTTTTTAGTGTGCATTAGCGCGCCAAGTAGCTCCATGATGTTGACTCACCACTAATCCTCTCTTCCCCGCGGAGCCAGGGGGGCCGAGGGGTCCTCTGGAGCCCTGCAACATGAGTGACATCATTAGAAATCCCAGAGGCAACACACACCTCTGCCAAACTCTGTCTAAAGACTGCTTCCTGTACCCGAACACATGGATCTGTCTCTGTGTGCCGACCTGATCCAAACCTGGCTACTCGTCAATCAGATCCTCGTGCAGAGTGTAATCATGAGTAAATGTGTTTTGAAGTCTTCCTGCTGATGGACTCACACACAGAGCTGTCCCCATGGTCCTTTACATTTGAAGCTTCTCCTGAGGTCTGAATTGTCTGATGAGTCTTTCTTTATGAACTCAACTTTCTTTACATACTGTAAGTTGGTAGTGTTTGTGTGGCAAGTGGGAGAGCAAAAAGTTTTTTAACCGCAGTTAACTTGGTTGAGATATTGGTTTGAAAGGCCAAACGTCAACAAATATGGATCAAACAGAGTATTTAAATAAAACCATGATTTTGCAAATAATTACATCTGTACTTCTTCAATAAATGCTGACTTTTTGACATCCCATTGTCTTATGGGAAACGTTTGGACAGAAATAGTCCCAACTCGTTATAATATTGTGTAGCCTTGTCTTTTTTTGGAACCATCCAACAGTATACCATTTAATCAGAAAAAAACCAAGAAAGAATCGTTTTAATGTTGATTTAGATTTTGTGTTATGAAAAATCTTAGTTTAATCATTTAAAAATCATTGGTTCTGCAAAAAGAAAGCCCACTCACAGCCTCTCCTCTCTTGCCGGCATCACCCGGAGACCCCACAGGGCCTGGGGTGCCGGGGAGTCCCTGAGAACCAATCAGACCCTCTGGACCAGAGTCTCCTCGGTCTCCCTGTAAGAGTAACACCATCAGTCACTAACAGTGTGTAAAACAACACAGGGGACACCTTTCATTTGCTTTGTCTCTTACTCTTTGTCCCAGATTTCCATCTTTGCCTGGGGGCCCGTCGGATCCTGCAGGGCCCTGAGGAGCACAGAGGCAAATATTAGGAGAGCTGTCAACATTACAGACGTGCAGCCTGTGTGATATCTGGTGAGAAACACAGCATATTTAGATGTGTGCTCACATCAGGGCCAGGGTCCCCACGAGGTCCGTTAGCACCTGGTACACCGACTGGTCCTGAGGGGCCTTTGTCCCCTGAGGGTCCTGTCAAGCCCTGTTTTCCTGGAGGCCCCTGAAAAAAGAAGCAGACAAATCAAAATGCAGCAGTAAAAAGACCTTTTTAACAAACTGTAACTCACTTAACTTGACTTCAAGGGTCAGAAATGTTTGCAAATTAGCTTAAACTTATTAAGAAAATTCAGTTTTAACCTTCAAGATGTCAAGATTCAAAGGTTTATTGTCATTACACCTACAAAACTATGGTGTACTTATGTAAAGTTCAGAACAATTTGAATCCAAAAAGGAATTCTCATAATGTGATGAATCGGCAGGGGACGTTTTGTGATGATATCGCTTAGTTCAAATGATTCATCCACGTCCATCTTCCTGCAGCGCTCGCAGCTTTACACAACAATGTTCTCCCGATCTAGCATCTCTTTGTTATTATTAATTATTGGAGAAGTTTCTGTCTTCATTTTCAGACTCAGATACTGACCGCGGTTCCAGGGAGGCCGGGCATCCCGCGCTCCCCCCTCTGACCAGGAAGACCCACAATGCCTCTCTGTCCTGTAGTTCCATCTGGGCCTGGGGGACCATCTGGACCCTGAAGGACAAACACAAGCAGAACATTGAGTAGATCAAAATAAATCTATTTCTTTATATTCCATTTTGTAGTTTTACTTTTTTTGTGCTTAAAAGCAATATATGGGTTTGTTCATGTATAACATCGTTACTACAAATAATCCAGTAGTTTTAACGGACACAGATTTCTTGATTGTGATTCAACAGTATGAGCAATTACAAGTCATTATTGCAGTATGCTGGTATTATTACTGCATTTATACTGTACATTTCCACATATACTCTTATTATATATTCCTGCATTTCATCACTTTAAATAATAGGTTCCATGTTTGAGCATTATTAGTATTATTTACAATGTTGATAAATGTTCTAGTATACATATCTGTTTGAATTTTTTTATTTCATCACATAATGAATGTTGCTATTTATTGTTGTTATATATTGTTTGTCATATCTTACATGTTTAATATACTTATTACCTCATTATTTTAGTACATATTCCTATTCTGGAATGGAAGCAACACAATTCCCCTGGGATTGATCAATCATTTCTGATCTGATTCAGAATGTAATGAAACTAACTAGATGTCAAATGGGCACAACAAGAAGAGCATGTTCTTACCGTGGGTCCGTCCTCTCCAGAGTCCCCTTTGTCTCCGGAGCTGCCGGGGGGTCCGGCTGGTCCTTTCTCTCCTTGTCTGCCGTTGGATCCATTGTCTCCACGGAGACCAACAGGACCCTCTTTACCAGGAGCTCCCAGGGGTCCGGGCTCTCCCAGTGGACCCTGGCAGGAGATGGAAGTGTTGATGAGATAGAGGCATGCCGTTAGACAGCGTGTTCAAACAACATGATGGTGTGTGTACAGCCGCTCAGCTGCTGGGTTAGTGTGTGTGACATCATGTATTCGGTATTAACTACCAAATTCAGAGTTGTTTAGTGCTAATGACTGACAAACCTAAACTGAGAAGAATCCCCTTGTATTTAGTATACTTCAAAAAACTGAAAATATAATTCTTCCTCTTGACCTTAGAAACTCAGGGCAGAACTTACCGTGGGGCCTGGGGGGCCGACTCGTCCTGCAGATCCGGGGAAACCAGTGGGGCCCTGGAAGCAGGAAAGACACACACTGCTCAGATAGTGCTTTACAGGTCTTATTACAGAGGGTGAGAGCAACACCCTGCCTGTGCTCAGGAATCCTCTGCTCTCCATGTAATTTCACCTTCTCATAAGATTTGTGTAATTATGAAATGATCTTACAGGTGCGCCCTGAGTTCCTCTGCCTCCTTTCAGTCCGGCAACGCCAGTTGGCCCCTACAACAGAACAACACTGATTAAAAGAGCTATTTATCAGTGCGTTTGCAAAAAGTGAAAGCTGACCTCTGGGAGTACAGCATTAAATAGCAGCCTGTATACAAATATCACAGACTTTTAAAACACATTTCTCAGAGAATCTTTATCTTATTGTGTCTTTTAACTCACAGGAGGACCGTGAGCACCGGATAAGCCTTGGGGTCCTGGTGATCCAGCATCTCCCTTCTGGCCTGGCTCTCCAGGCTCTCCCTTCACTCCAGGTTGGCCGTCAGGACCCTGTAAACCGTAACGTAATATTACAACAAATACATAAAAACTAGTTGAATCCGTCCTCACTTTTACACCTCCTCCTGGAGAATCATAGAGGTCTATTAATAATATTCAGAGTATAAAATATGTGACAGAGAATGAGCACTTACAGGAGTTCCTGCAAATCCAACAGCACCGATGGGGCCGGGGTCTCCTCTTGATCCCTGTTGTAGGACAGAGGTTACTTTAATAAAGTGCTCTAATAATGCACACACATTCTGTATCACCATCATAAACAGGTCGGGGTCCACTCACCGGCACTCCTCTGGAACCTGCGGGTCCGTGTGGTCCTTTGGGTCCGGGCTCTCCCTGCAAAGATATTAAAGGTTTACTGACAACAGGTTCTACAACCCCTCATCGAGCCTGTGCTGCTACATAAATCCTGAAGATGCAAAGCAAGCCAAAGCCTGTACTTAAGCCAAGACAATAAAAACAGAGGGCATCCTGGGAACTGACGCTCTCCTAAAAAACAAATTGTCATCACCTTGAATCATTGTGATGAGAATAGCAGCCTCTTAACCTGTTAAGCCCAGAGCCTGTTTTCCAGGCCTCAGGCTCGAAAATGACATTCCCAGAACAAATGACTATCTTCACTTCTAAAAGGGTTAAATGAATAATCTTTGTTCTCAAAGTAATGATAAACATGTGAGTTGGATGTAGAAGAGTCAGAATCAATATAGATTCATAAATTCAGATTGAACATAGTAAAAAACTGTAAATTATAGTGTCCGTCCAAAATAAAACATTACGAGTGTAAACCACCCTTGAATGATGGGATGGTAGACTAAAAGCTTTAGCAATCCAAACTATAACATATAATAAGTACCCTGTATCAAGATTGATGCAAACAAAGTGACCTTTGACCTTCTTAGAGAGATTTAGCAACAAAAAACCCACTTCTGGGGTCATTTGGGTGCATTTTCCATATCTTTTGCCCCCCTCGGTCGATTTTGATGATTGACATCTCTTTTTAACCGTTAGAGCCAATGGAATCGAGGGGAAGTTCCTGAAATCCATCTAAACATGACCCATTGGTGAATGAGTGATGCGTAGCCAGAATGCCCAAAACCGGAAGCTGTCATACACTCTGGTAGCTATCGTAGCAGCTATATATTAAAACTCTGTTATTGAGTTAAAAATGGAATGGTGGATTATCAGTAATCATTTCAAAGTGACACAGACACATTGGATTAACCTTCAGCAGCGTTTTTATCGTTTTAATGCCATTGAACACAACTTTTGATCAGAACAACAGCTAAGGTAAGACAATGTCCCGTGTTTGCTCCGTAAAGCTCCGTGGTGTGAAGGGTTTGCTTCCTATGTCGCGAGCTTTGATCGCTCAGTGATGATTGATGATTGTTTGTGCAGATCCGATAAGTAATAAGGGTATTTTACCGGGAGTTCTGTGCTAAGTGCGTTTGCATTTTTTCGCTCAGGGCTCATTTAGACGCTTCTTGTGAGACTTGTGTTTTGTTTCGGTAAAAATGGTTCGTATCGTCAGTTAGCTGAGTTTCTTCGCGTTAAGTGGGTATGACACATTAATAGGTTTTTAAATGTTAAGAAGCCCTGAGACACATTTTCGTGAAATAAAACGGGGGCCTCCGGGTTTAACAGGTTAAAGGAATACTTCACTCCCAAAATTATTGTTTGTGTATAAAAACCTCCATGTTCCCTCATGTGATGTACATTTTGCAAAACTCTATCAAACACGTTGTGTGTTACATACTGTCACACAACTTGTGCAGATATCTACATTTCCTTTAAACAGTCATATGCTCACTTCTTCAACATGTACATTGACATGCGTGTCTTTTAACTGTGGGTTGTGGGTTCGATCCCAGCCCGAGGAGTCAACATGTCGATGTATCCTTGGGCAAAATACTTAACCCTGAGTTGCTCCCGATGGTGTGTGAATGTGTGTGAATGTTAGGTCCTAGAGCAAGGTGCCCTGCTCTGTGTGACTGGGTGAATGACTTGTAGTATGTCAGCGCTTTGAGTGGTCATAAAGACTGGATAAAGCGCTATATAACAACAGCCCATTTATCATTTACACTTTGCCTAAAACCCAACTGTTTAAAATGCTTTTGCATTAATAGTCACGCACTTGTAGAGGGCACGTTTCTCCCAACCCCAACCCTAACTTCAGCTAACCCTAATCATGTGTTTGGGAAGAAGTGAGCACAGGACTAGTTAACGTTTAGAGATTTTCACGGGTGTTTTGATGTCGGCTGTTTTAAACGTGGTCCCCATTTGCTTCAGTTTATCAAGACCTTTGTCTGTTATTCTTTGTCATCATGTACTGTAGGCATGCCAGAAAACCACATGTTCTTTCAAGAAGTCTAGAGAACATGGGTTGAGTAACTAATATATAAATTATTATTTGATTATGTGTGCTGGGAAGAAAAGAAAGACTGTACCTTTTCACCGCTGGGTCCCGCAGGTCCTAGCGGGCCGACAGGACCTGGACCTCCCTGTGGACAGAGAGCAGATCAGGGGGTTACCTTTAACTAGGCATTCAAGTCAGAGCGCACACTTCTTAGGACAAGCTGTGACGAGTCCTGATGTGCACCATCAGTATGGTTCCTTGTTATGGTTGTGAGTGAGATATGTGGCTTACTCTTGCACCGTCATTTCCAGCTGTTCCCTCTGATCCTTTCTCACCGAGGGCTCCCTACACACAAGACAGGAAAACAGGTGTAAGACTCCTTCTTTTGCTGCTGTTGGCAACTTATCTCATTTGCATTCATTAAAGCCAGACACGGAATACACTGAAAACTCAGATCTGTTGATTGTGACTTAAGAACACGTACAACTTAAACACATTTTGCAGTAGAGATAAAATGATGTGTACTTTATAACATAAATGATCATAATGACGGAGTTATCGATGAACTTACTCTGTCACCTTTGGGCCCGGGGGAGCCAGAGATGCCTCTCTCTCCTGGCATCCCCTGCAGACCTGGGGGTCCCGCGTCACCAAGGGCCCCGGCAGGACCAGGACCACCCTTCAGGGACAAACACACACAGAATTAAACAAGGATCCATTACATGGCTCAGCAAAACCACACTGCCCACTGACATTTACTTTTTTCCATTATAAACCTTTATATTGTTTATTCTTCATTTTCAGCAGAAGTGATTATGCTCTAGTGTAATAGTACAACAGTCAACACAGTGAATACAAGTTTTCTGCCAAGATGAAGGATGAACATACAGTGTATTTCCCCTATAACCTTTACTCATTGCTTTTCATACAATCCAGCACAGATAAGATAAGCACAATTATCAAAGAACTATAATGCTGTCAGTTCTTTCCGGGGATGCGTCTGTGCTCTACCTTTGGACCATCAGGACCAGGTGCACCGGGGATGCCTTTAGGTCCCTGAAGGCCTGTGGACCCCAGCTCTCCTCTCTCTCCGGGTATACCTCGCTCTCCCTGAGGAAGAAAAAGCATCATCCTCAGTCTCAGGGATCCTACTTCACCGACCGCCTGAATCATTTAGTATTGTGGAGTTCACCTACCCTTGGTCCAATTTGTCCGACAGCACCAAGCTCTCCAGGAATACCCTGAAAAAAGGAATAATGGTAAAGCTGAGTCAAACACTATCAAGCTCCTTAGAAACCATTTAATGTTGCATATAAAGAATAAAGGAACGAGCTTCAGTTCATTTCTCCCGAAGCAGCATTTATAGCTTGAGTCACACTCACCAGGTCACCTGGCTTTCCAGATTCTCCAGGTGGGCCTTGATTTCCAGGCAGCCCCTACAAACACAACAAATAAAGAAATGACCAGAGTCCTACAGCACAGACTGAGCTCTAACCATTTGTTATAATTTCTACTGTTCCAAAGGCGTTAAACAACATTTTTGGAATGTTAATCTACAAACCAAAATGTATGACTTACCTGGAACCCATTTACACCTGGAGGTCCCTGCTCTCCTCTTTCTCCCGCGACTCCCTTTGAAAGCACACAATGAATCATCAGTCCTTTGTAATAGCAGTAAAGAAAACATTAAATGGATGAAAAATACAGAAATCCGACTTACAGCTGGGCCGGAGGGGCCAGCAGGGCCAACTTCTCCATCTTTCCCAGGAGGACCCTTTAGAGAAAGAGAGAATGAACAAACTGCCCATTGCACATAACCTTTAAGACATAGAGCAGAATAACCCAGGAACAAGTGGTATTCAAACTATTAGAGTCAAATGATACCTGCAATCTAATCTTTGTTCTTTGTTTACTCCTGTTTTTCTGTAAAGCGACCTTGGGTCCCCTGAAAGGCGCTATATAAATAAGTTATCATTATTATTATTAACATCCCTTTGCACCAAGATCTAAATGACCTTATTATATTCAGGGTTTTTCTCACAGCCCTAAGCGTTCTTAGAATGATTGTGTTGTGTGAATGGCTCCTATTCACACGCTCCTATGCAGCTACTGTCGATGGGAAACAGTGCTGTGTGTTGAGGTCCAGTAAGGAATAAATACTGATTACATATAATCCTTTAAACATGTGTTTGTGGAGATCAGCAGTGGTAGAGGCATTTGTCACAGCTAAATGCCTCCATGATGTCAAATGAAGTACTGGTATCAGTATCCCTTTAAGGGTACTGAAGGGTATAGGAATTGTTTTAATGATACCCAGCCTCTCTACTGATTACAACTCCTTATGACTTCCCATTCCATGCTGATAGCAAAACAAAGTGTACAACAGCATTTTTGATTGGTAAGCAGCAGTACTCACTCTTTGACCTGACACTCCTGCAGACCCTAGTTCTCCGGTCTTTCCTGGGTCCCCCTTTAGGTGTGGAAAGAACATTATGTATTAGAAAACAGAGCAGGATATAGAGACTGACCGGCTGAATTGTAATGCAATGTTCTGAGTGACTATGCAGCCTTACATTGAAGCCCTTGGGGCCCGGTCCTCCCATGATTCCTGCGGGCCCTCTGTTTCCGATGGACCCTGAGGGGCCTGGACGACCATCTTCACCTGGGGCTCCCTTAATGAAGGAAAAAATCATTTAACTCAATTATGTAATATGGTTTATCAAAAGCCAATGTGAAATTGTGACTGTGTTTGAGTGCTGCAACCTACCAGTGGCCCTGGCTTGCCCTCTGCTCCCTGAACTCCAGGGGTTCCAGTGAGACCCTTTCATGAAGAGAAAGTCAAACTATGAGCAACGGAAATATGTTCGACAGACAAACAGTAAAACAATAAGTGCAGTAGATCAAATGTAATGCCAAGCTGTCAGTGTTACCCTTGCACCGGGCAGACCAGGCTCTCCTGGACGCCCTGGGTCTCCTACTGCAGCTTTTGGCCCTGGGGGACCAGATATTCCACGATCTCCTTGAGCACCCTTGAGGAAAACAAAAGATGATGAAGTCCTTGATTGAGTGTCAAACCAAACACCAGTAGCACCATCTTGCTTCATCAGTTTGAATCATTATAGTAAACGGTAGAGGACAGTACCTTAGGTCCTGGCAGACCATCAGCACCCGGGAATCCTCTGTTACCAGGAGTTCCCTGAAAAACAATATTCCAGGTTTACTCCAAATACAGCGTTTATGTACCAAAACGTTACAACTTCTGTTGTTAAAGTTGAACATTTAAACAAAAACATTTAGTTAGGTTCAGAAAAATATCCTGGTTTGAGTTCAAACAATGAGCTCAAAGTCAACTTTGTCTTCTGGATTCACCGGGACATTAACACTGGTCTCCTGAGGGAAACAGTGCTTTTTTGACACATCAATGCCCCCGACTTCCTCCCCATGTGGAGTTTTCACACTTTATACTCTATCACCCGACTTTTGCTCTCGTCATAATAACTACAGCCTACAGGTTGTAAACAAATCAGCATCAGAGAAAAAAGCATAGAACACCACTGCTCGTCCAACTTCTTCTCTGGATTTACTTTGTCTAAGGTCATTGTCAAGTTGACCTGACTTTCAATCGGTGGCAAGAAACCACAGACCTAATTATAATTTGAAAATGAATTAATTGTCCTCCTAGTTAAAATGATTGCTTTTATTTCTCCCATTTACTGAGATCTCCCTGTTCAATCAATCAATCAATGTTTATTTATATAGCCCAATATCACAAATGTTACATTTGTCTCAGTGGACTTCACAGTTTGTACAGAATATCAGTATGACAATACGACACCCTCTGTCCTTAGACCCTCACATCGTACAAGGAAAAACTTCAGGAGAAAACCCACAGTTTAAAGGGAAAAATGGGAGAAACCTCAGGGAGAGCAACAGAGGAGGGATCCCTCTCCCAGGACGGACAGACGTGCAATAGATGCCGTGTGTAAATTGAAAAGATAATACATTTGCAACATAGATATAGATATACATAGATACAACACATATAATTATTTATCATTAAAGTGTTTTAAAGTGCAGCTCTGATGGAGGAGTGTGCTGACTCACTCTCTCTCCGACGGGACCTAAGGGGCCCAGAGAGCCGGAGTCTCCACGTTGTCCTCGCTTTCCCTCCTCACCCTGAGGTCCGAGCGGTCCCTGGGAGCCTGAAGGACCCTAAAGAGTTGACACACAAAACACAAAGTGGTAAATGATGAAAAAACACTATTACAGTTTGCTTTTATGGAATCATCAATGTATATTGGACTGACTCAATAAAGCAGCATGTAAAGATATTATTAGATGTAGATTGCTTACTGGTTCTCCTTTGGGTCCAAACTCTCCTTTAAATCCTCCTATGCCAACGTCTCCCTGTAACACAAATGTAAGTTTTCTGCAGCAATCGTCACAGTTGTATTCAGAATGTGCAGCAATACATAAGGCTAGGATCTTCCAAACTTAAAGGCAGTTTACCAGTTGTCCCTTGATACCAGGCTGCCCGGTGCTCCCCTGAGGGCCTGGGGGGCCATGGGGTCCAGCATGGCCTCCTGCACCTTGTGGACCCAGATTACCCTGTAAACAGGAAGCTGTGTATGAGTACATTCATCTCATAAATAGTGAATAAGCCGTTAAAAATAAATAGCTCTGTACGTACCACTGGTCCTTTGCTACCGGTGCCTCCATCTGTACCCAGGGGTCCCTGTGAACACAACATGTCTCACATTAGATCATCCAAGCAGCAGCATGTTGACATGTTAACATTTGTTATAAATATTCAACTATGACAATGTTTCCATCAGATTTAAATCAACCTAATAGCTGGGAACCATTATTTGCCCTATCCACCATATCTCCATTGTGTGTCATGAGTCATGACTGTAATTGTTCATTGTTTTTTTACAAATTCAATCAAACAGAATTTATTCAAAAACAAACAGCTTAATTAATAACTTTATTATGAGGAAATGTGTAAGTAAAGTAAGACATTACCCTGAGGCCGGCTGGTCCAGCTCTGCCCAGATGACCGGTCTCTCCTCTCTGTCCTTGTGGGCCCTCTGGCCCCCGGACCCCTGTGGGGCCAGCTTGTCCCTGTGGAACAACAAAGTGCAGTTCATATGCAGAAATGTGACACTGGTAGAATACCAATTTAGGGCGGTGCTGGCTAAGTCCATAGGGACTTGGCCTGGGATCTGGAAGGTCACCGGTTCAAATCCCGGAAAGACCAAGTGCTACCGAAGTGTCCCTGAGCAAGGCACCGTTCTCTACACTTTCCCCTGGGTGCTGCGCATAATGGCAGCCCACTGCTCCTATCACTATATTCAAATGCAGAGATCCCTATGGGATAAATAAAGTTGCATCTGATCTTAGGGGAATGACTGATTTTTTCATTTCCTTTTATAGTTCCATACTGAACATTTGTAAGTTTGAGGAAATACACACAAAACAATCAAAAATATATATTTTTAATGCTACAGAAAATATCAATAAGAAGTGTGAAGACTGGATTATTATAAAACAGCCAATATGTTATTAATGAAACCATATGCTCTCAAATTGAAACATTTGGAACTTGGAAAACAGCAAAATTCATGTAAAAATGACGTATTACACTAAGTAATCACTTTGTGGAATAGCACTAAGAAAGAAATAATAAAAATGTGTAAAAAAATGTACATTTTATTATGTGTTTATCAATCTTTGTGTGTTTTTGAGTCGACAACTGCTAATCCCGAGGCTGGTCGGGGAGGACTCAGTTTTTGAAAATGAAAGTAATAAACTAAAACTTTAATTAGATTTGAAAGTCACTAAACAGCTAATTGGCATGAGTGTACGTGTGTTTCTGTTCTTACCTTCATTCCTGGAGATCCTGGATATCCAGATGACCCACTGAGACCCAGCGGACCCTGTCAAATAACAACAATGACTTCAGAAAAAAAGGTTGCAATTGTGGAAGCGGATGAAATAGAATATGCAGAGTTGAAGCAGGTGATGAGGTGGTCCCATCCCTCACTACTCAAGTTTCTGAGCTAACTATATAAGATGGTCTCTGAGGTGTACAGTACATCCATGATGATGAAATGTCTTACCATTGGACCAGGCTTTCCCAAGTTACCAAGTGATCCACGTTTACCCTAAAACACAACATGGTATCAATATAATATGACAGTTAAACACTTTGTAATGTAGTGATGATGGTGACAGACGATTCTGATGCAGAAGTGATTTCATCCTTACAGCGACACCGCCGGGTCCGGAGCGTCCTCTCTCACCAGGCATGCCGGCAGGACCCTGTCACACGCAGGGAATTACAGCTCATATGAATAATAATCATCATGAAGCTTTATTTGAATCACTTTGAAGGTTTCTCAGAAATGTCATAAACATGATGAACAAAGTGCTTTATTCAAGTCAGAGGTTCAAACATATAAGCGCAAATGCAGCATGTCTACACGATACATTCATGAAAGGAAGGTACAGCGACATAAATACAATAACATTTTCAAACAACAATATAACCCTGTCAGCTGTCCTCTAGCTGAGCTTTAGGTTAAAGTTAGATAGTTCAAAGGGTAATTTACAGAATAGAGGATTTAGACGGGCCACACTCAAGATTATATAATATAAGAATATGACCTACCATGGGTCCAGGTCCTCCCATTTGACCAGGAGGCCCTGTAGAACCCTGTAAAACCACAAAAGAAGAACTTGTTAAGTAACAAGAGAGCACACTTCAGGCAAGGTGTTTAGCAGGTATTCATGTAACTTTAGCAGCTACAGCAATCAGCTTTCCAACACATTGAACACACCAACAGACAGACTGGAAATAATGTCACTTTATTCATTTATACCTTGGATCCAAGAGTTCCAATTTCTCCTTTCTGTCCGATTATTCCACCATGGCCCTGATGTCAAAAAGAGAAGACAATCAGTAACCACATGCATGACATATCATTCCTTAGCAAGTAGCATTACGAGAAGCATTAACATCCATGTTTGAGAGAAGGTCCTCTCACCTTGTGACCCTTCAGACCGGGAGGCCCTGGAGTACCTGGGAATCCTCTGGATCCCTGAAACATGAGACATGCAACATGTTCATCAGTTATATCTATTACAGCGGTAATAAATATATGTGATTTGAATAAATACAGATGTAATGCGTGCAGTGAAGAAACGTTGGTATGCTGTGGAGCTCTAGGGGCTTACTGCTGATCCAGGGAATCCATTTTCTCCGCTGTTTCCTCCTTTTCCTGCTTCTCCCTGTGTGAGGAGGACGTGGCATCAACATGTTACAAACTGTTTTGCTGTGAAACATTTTGTGCTAACAATGAAATATATGCCTCAGATTTCTTCCCTTGAGGTTTGTGCTAGAACAAGGAGCATGTAACGGCCCTGCTCTAGGGTTATTTAGGATGTCACTGACATATACTTCTTATTTAGTCCACTTGACCATGAAAGAAAAACAAAGAATTCTATGAAATGTATCAAAACATATTTGGATTATAACACATTTTACAGTTTATAAATGTTATTTGTATACTATGCGTCTCCTTGTATCTTCAGTATCTTCTGCTTGACATTAAGAAGTCATTGATGGATTCACAATGATCTTAATACATACTAACTGTAGATACATTCACAGTATCTTAGTAACTGGAACAATACAGTGAAGGCTGGGTTATTGCACCATTGTGAAAGTGAAGATTTAGTAAATGAGACACCATGTGACTTACATCTTCACCTGCTTTCCCTGGAGGGCCCTCAGGTCCCCTCTGCCCAGACGTACCCTGTAAAGGTCACACATTGTAAACATACAGCGAAAACTCATCCCTCTGAAATCCATCCCAGTCAAATGAAAACTCAGCTAGTTAAGGCAAGTGGGCTACATACATCAATCGTACAAAAGAATGATGTCATACCATGTGCCCTGGTTCCCCAACTTCTCCAGGAGGTCCTTGGGGTCCAGCTTGACCCTTAGAAGAGTGATAAGAGTGACACATTTAAAATATAATAATATGCCATCAAGTATTGTCTGTGTTGAGATGTTGTGGACTTACAGCGTTTCCGTTTTGCCCTGTGGGGCCCCTTGTTCCAGACTCTCCCTAAAACACACATGATGTACAATGAAATGATGGACAGAATCACACCTAACACACGTAAATGTAAAAACATTATGACATATGCCCTTTGGGAGTAGAGTAACTCCATAAGGACAAAGATAAATGATTTGTTTAAAAGTTGTTAGAAACTCAAAATCCCAGTGGTTTTATTGCAGGAAGCCATTTCTGGAAGATCAACATCAGTGTTGCATAATATGTGTGATTAAAAGGCGGGTACTCCAGTCTGAACAATAATCCTGTCATCAACATTTCTCTGGCTCACAACAAACGTGTAATATAAGGACCAGAGTTACAGACTGGGTCAGCTGTCTCATTCCACTTGGTGAACGTGTTCATGAGACAGGGAGGAGTTAACTAAAGATGCATCAAGTTGTACTATTGGATATCGGGAAAGATCTCCTAAGTAAACTTACTTCAAGTGGAATATTACATTTCAGATTATTATTATTTGGTAAAAGACTGAGAAATGTGGGAGAAACAATCTGAAGCTTGGCAGTTTAGAAAATCAAACCCTTTCCAGACAGTGGTTTGCTAATTGTTTTGATTTAGAGGACTGAAAAACAAAAAGACTTAGTTACCGTACTAGATGAGTTCATATCTAGCTAACATTCTCTTACCCTTGAGCCGCTCAACATGGCCTGAGGTCCGTTCTTCCCATCAAAGCCTCCGGCCATCTGAGATCCTAGGCCCTGCAGGGGGGGGGGGCACACTCTGGTTTAACATAACTTAAAATAATCTGGACACAAATGATACACAACCAAATATATAAAGGACAGGTAGAAGCTGATTGTGCATGAATGTGGTCACGTGTGTTGCTGCTCTCTGTCTACACCCAAAGAAGACCCACAGAAGACTTGTATAGGATTCTGCTGATTATGTTTTGTATAAGGATGGCTATACAACAAAAGGGTGTGTGTTTCTAATGTGTGTAAACACCCCCTTGTCTTTTGTTAGCCTGTAAATACATGTGTACATATGTGTGTTTGCGGCTTGTGAGAGTGTGACTCACTCCTGGGTGGGCTGGGGGTCCTGGGGGTCCGACCTCACCGGGCATACCTGGTATACCTGGCTCTCCATCATAACCCGGGGGGCCCCGCAGTCCCTATAGGGAAGAGAGAGAGAATAGCACTGAGTCAATGAATGAAAAAAAACATTGAATAACTATTCAGTCGAACATTGATTTATTGGCTGTGAAAATATGTATTTGTACTTTTCAGTTTTAGTGCTATGTATTTCCTGTGAAATATTGAAATCAAGTTGAGTGAGTGTAGCTGAGATACTTTGCTTTGTCCTGCTTGGACCAGTCATTGCAGCTTGATGTGTGTATAGCAGTGTAGCTTGTACAGTAGGGACCGCTGGTTAATACATCTCCTCCCAACGCTGCCTCTGACTGCCCTGTACCTCGTTCATCACCCTGCTACAGCACGGCTGAGCAAAGCACATTATACATCAGCCTGGCACTTTAGGCTTTATTCTGACTGTTCGTCTCTTGCCCTTGAACCAAAAAAAGAATATAATGTATAAATTGCATTATATTTAAGACTTTCTGATGACAATGCTATATTCAAGAGCAGAGATAGCATCCAATGAATTCTGTAGACATCAAGATACACTCAAAAACATAAAAAACACAATTTAAAGAAGTCTAAATAAATAATGAACCATCTTTTTAATTTGAGTTAACATATTCTACAAAATGTATTTTTTTACAGTTTTTCCATTAGCCACTAGCCACTACTTTATACTTGTTTGTTTTATTTAATTGAATGTATTTATTTTTATTTTTATAGATTTGCCTTACTGATTGGTATTATATAAGGCGTTGGTGTCAGCATTACTTCTTATACACTTTATATGTTTGATCGTTTTATTTCTTTATTTCCTATATAGTAGTTACTCTCACTGCTGTTCTATTATGCAGTGGTGTTGGTCCTTGTTGTTATGCACTTTTTATTTCATTTTTAGTTATTTTAGGTTCGTGTACTTTTGAGAAATGTGGCACCATCATTTTCTGCAGGATTGGAAAAAGCGTTATATTATCATATCTTGTCTTTTTGATCTACAAGTCTGAGACACTCGTAATACTGCTGCAGATATGCAGGAACATACACATACAGTACATATGGACTGTGCAAACTGTAACCCATTCAATACTGCTTGGATTTATCCTGTTGTGTTCTGCCATATATCCTTTGAAAACCTCATAATAAATATCATCAGGATGTTGTTTCTGATCATATTAAGAGAAGTGTAAGGGTTGAATAAAAGAACACTTGATCACACACTACTTGAACTTTATTGTGATGTAGGGCTGCAACGATTAGTCGACATAATCGACGACGTCGATCATAAAAATTCGTCGACGCGGAATTTTAGTGTCGACGCGTCGTATAAAAACAATCAGAGAGCCGGTAACGTTAATTCAAAACTGCGCAAATGTTCATTTGTAACTGCAATGCACTACAGGAAGTGCTGGGGGCAGTATACTCTCCATTGTCTGCCATGACTGCATTCTGTACTAACAACAAAGAAGAAAGAATACGAACGATGGCGGAAAGGAGAGAGAATGAGGGTGATGAAGAGCTCAAAAAAGCGAAACCGAGAGTTTCGAAAGTGTGGGAGTATTTCACAGACGACAAGCCAAAGAAGTCAGTGAAATGCAGAATTTGTAAAGGGGAATTGGCATTCCACGGCAGCACTACAGTGATGCACGAGCATTTAAAACGCAAGCACCCTGGAACCGTGAGGACTGCTACTTTGGATCATGGGTAAGTTTGAGCAAGTTAGCCATAGTCATGTTTACGTTAGCTTACATGTTGGAAAACAGAACGTCTCATGGTTAATGCTTGCTAATGCTTGCTCATTATTTTAATTTTCTATGGGATCATGTTATGTTAAGGCAGAGGGACTGGACAACAGGGTGACATTCACAGGTGTGCAGACTTGAGGTAAAACATGCACTGGAGCCCGGAAAAGGAGCCGTGCCCACAGGAAGCAGAGATGGAGGGTGTGACAGAAATAATCGTTAGATTAGTCGACTAATCGAAAAAATAATCGACCGATTAGTCGACTACCAAAATAATCGTTAGTTGCAGCCCTATTGTGATGTTAACATTGTGTTTTTGTGCATGGAGACTTACAGGCCTTCCTTTGTGTCCACGAGCTCCTCTGTCTCCTGCTGAGCCCGGACCCCCCTGGAGTCATGACAAACAGAAAGGACCAATGAGTGTCTGACAGTGATGACATCACAACGACACCTGTCGCCGGAAGGCTTAACACAGTGCCTCAGATGAATGCTGTGTTGAAGGTGAGTTGATGCAGGAGGTAACTGTTCCTCTAATGCCATCTAGTGTCAGTTCAGGTAGTTGAATGAAGAAGAAATTATTCTATCTTCAACGATAAAAATAAGAGGCTCACCATAGGTCCAGGGCGGCCTCTGATACCAGTCACCTGCAGGACAATCATCAAAGTTACAATCTGCATTAAGTCTGTTTTAACTAAATAGTCATCCTTTTTAAAAGAGGTTCATATTTGGCAAAACTCACCAGTGGGACTTCCCCGGGTTCTCCCTTCGGACCCTGGATGAACAGAATAGACCAAATATGTTAAACTCTGTGATGGAACACATAATATAACGAGTGTCAGCCTAAATGGGGACACTGTGGCCTACCTTATAGACTCTTGCTTCACCTACAGAGAGGAAACATAAAAATAGATCACATGATTAATTGGACTGCATTTCGGGAAAAGGTACGGAAACCAACAATGAATCATCAAGTGGAAAATGAAATGCAGATAGCGAATCAGCTTTAAGTAAATTCATATCTCACCATTGTGCAAGTCTGTCAAAGTAAATAAAGGCAACACAATCACCCTTATCTCACTCATTCTTAAAGAAAAGCATCCTGTGCAAATGTGCTTAATAGTTTGAAACTGAGTCCTTCATTGAAGCTCTGCAGATGTTGTTTCTAATCTGTGTTGATCATGTGTGTGTGATTGTTTACTCTGAATACATTAACAGGTATCAAAAGTAGTTTTTTCATCTCATCAAATACATGTGTATGTATTCTCCCTCACCACCACCATCACCACCTCCGAAGCTGCCCTGGCCCCCGTCGGTGGAGGCTCCGCTCTGACACACGGGGCAGCACTCTCCATCGGGGATCACCACCTTGTCGCAGTTACTCAGCTCATCACACTGGATCTCGTCGCAGAGGACCTGGCCGTTGTCACACACACACATCCGGCATGGCTCTGGCTTCCAGATGTCCCTGTTGCTGTACACCTGGCCGTCCGCCGTGCAGCTCAAATCATCTCCTGCATCAAGGAGGGGAGAACAGTTGGTTAATCAGGTGGACTGGGATTCTCTGAGCCTTATATACACTAAAGGAAAAAGACACATTTTATTTTTAGAACTATTTTTGAAAACTGGAGCCAGGGTCTTTATCTATCAAGCTCCTCTTCTGTGGAAGATAGTCTTATAGATAGGGCTGGCTCAGGCTTTCCTTGAACCAGCCCCTTAGTTATGCTGCTATAGGTTTACACTGTCAAGGACTTTCATTTTCACCTTAAATCATTCACATCCCATCTCCCCTCTTCTTCTCGTTATCTTCATCTGTATGCATGTAATATTGGGCTTACAAATAACATTTGATTTATTGATTTGATCGATTGGCCACTTCAAAAAAGTATGTCCAGTGAAGATACAAGATGACAAGGAATCAATCATTTATTTGTGAACCATTCAACCAAGCAAGCAGAAACTAAGCAGTCATCCATCAATCCTCTATTCTCTCTTGTCCTCTGTATGTGTAGAGGCCTATCCCAGGGGTTAACACATGAACTGCCTTTGAGAGAACCTCAACACAAACACAGAGGGGATCATCTTTCTACGAGACGACAGGACTAACCCCTGAGATTCATTTATTTGTCCTTGAACCAGCTGCCTCTAAGAGTAGTTACTATCCTGTTGATGCCAAAAAATCCACAATCTCAGGTGTGAGTGTCCAGCAGCAGATCTTACCAACAGGAAACACTATTGAAACAAAAAAATCATGCTGGAGAGAAATAAAACATGTTCCAGTGTGATATGAACTGAGGCTTCCAGACAACAAAGGTCTGGTGATTCTTGGCTGCAGAGAAAGAGTGAAGTCTTTTCCTCGAGAGACAGGGTGCTAAAAACTTGGCTCATGTTCAAAAGAAAAGAAAAAACCCTGCAGCCTCCTGTGAAGCATCTGTTACTACCAGAAGTCTTATCCAAATATAAAGTCAAGTTTTCAATCTTTCTAATACGTGCAAATATCTGAACGTGTGTTACCTTACACTTGCAGCAAATCATCCACAGCTGAATAAACAAAAGATAAATAAGAACTGTGGTTGTAGAGCATTGGGATGTGTCGAACTGATCATAGCTTTAACCCTTTGTAATGTGACTCCAGCTGTTCCTGAGTTGACCAGCAGGGGGCAGCTCTGAGCCTCACTGTGCAGGTGAGCCAGGTGAACCTGCTGCAGGGAGAGGACGCTGCAGGGGAGCCCTGACTGCTCAGAGGTTTCTGTTATTGTGGTTTTATGTCAAAACATCTACATTTCAACTTCACTCAGCCTCAATGTGCTTTCTGGATGGTTCCAAAAAACTTAAAGAAAAAAGTCAAAGAGCGGTAGATACTAATGCAGGTGTGCTTATACTGAGGCTGTATGCCACGAGACAACATGTTTTAACACGGCTTAATCCCATATTAATATTTGAGTTATACAAGCAAAGGAATGTACACACACTGCAGATAAAGTACAGTAGAGACTAATACAGATATACAACAAGGCTCAACTCACACACTCAAGTGAGCAAACTCGGACATAAACACACACCCATATCACACACACGGTTATCATGTACATGATTTGGGGATGTTTTTTAAACTCGTCCTGACAAGAGATCCTCTGAAATGCCTCCAATTACAGGAAACACTAGGCTTGGACATTGTTCAATACAGCAGGAAGTCAATTCAATCTAATCCCACCAGTATGGGTGGCTGTGATTTGGGTCATCTCATGTGCAAAACATTATCAAACCAAGATCTTCATTCTGTGCATGTGGAGTTTCTTGTTGAGCTTTTTATCCCTACCAGTTTTATATATTCATTTAATTTCTTATGTCTCATTCACAACAGAATGTACAAATGTTTTAAGGCTAGAATTATGACAAAGAAGTAAAAGAATGTAAACACAAATTAAAATCCAGCCGACTTAATCACTTCTAAGGGAACAGCTTAGTTTTGTCTTGTGAAACCAAGAAACGAAACATCAGCGTAAACACAAAACAATCTTTCCAAAAAATGAAGATGAATTACTCATGCATCTCAGAAAAGTGTGTATCTTTTTTGAAATGCTTGAGTGCTTATGACAGGATTTGAATACTTGTTAAAATGTCCTTATATTGTGTATATAGCCTTAAACACGCTGCATTATATGTTGTTATACTATCATCAAGGTACGGTTCCCTTCATTTCTGAGAAAGCGTCACAGCAGCGATGTCTGGCCACAGAGCTGGAGAGACATTTTTCCTGTTGGGTTTGAAACATTTGAAACTCTGCATGTTGGGACAGTTTGAAATGTACTGGAAGAGAAGTGTGGTTTTTTAGAGCGGTCTTAAAACCCCCACCACAAGCCTTGAGGAGGAGGAGAGGGACGTTCACTTTCCCCCCCCCTCTCAGCTAATTCATTGCCGGTTCCATACTTTTCCACAGACGCCGTAAAAAAAAACAGTTTAACCGTGACAGCGGCGAAAAGGCATGCGGCCCTCCGAAGGCGACTGCTTGATCTGGATTTTCCACGAGTCAGCTAAGCACCCAGACAGTTTCCTCCTCCGGTTTAAAACATGGAGTCTGGAGCTCTGCGACATGCTCTGTGCCCGCTATTCACCACACAGCAGACAGATATCAAAGAACTCCGAAATAAGTGACGGCACACATCAAAGAGAAGAAGAAACTACAATTACAACTGTATGACTCCAACAACCAGTGAAACGTCATTACAAATAATGTCTTTATTCCATTTTTAAATCATTAAATGGGTTTTGTCAAAAGGTGCTCCATTCTAAAATTAAATTAAAATGTTATATAAACAGCAGAAGTAACAGTAAGAATGTACAATACTACAGGGACAAAATAAAAATTATAAAATACATATATAAGCATACATTTTTTTAAGGAAAATGTCAAAATCATATAACGTTTAAGTAAAATAGTGGTGGTAATAAGTACAACATGTGTGCAACATTCTCTTAATAAGAGTGTAAATGATAGTTATAGCAAATAGCATGTTTTGTCAAGTCACAATGGCCCTGACCTTTGACCTGTGTTGGGAGAAATTACCTTCTGGTGTTCCTGAGATATTGCATTCACTAGCAGGGTACAGATGTGAGGTCACAGTGACCTTGACCTCTGACCACCAAATTCTAAAAAGTTCATGCTTGAGTCCAAGTGTCAAACCTGTTGACATGTTCTCCAGGTGTTACTGAGATTTAGAGTTTGCAAGAATTGGATGAACGGATTGACTATTCAAAGCCAGAATCTTTCCGGCTAACTTCGGCACGGAGGTATAATAACCTGAAAAGCGCTCTCTTGCATTGCCACATATGTGCTGTACTTGGCAAACGTAGACAGAAAAAAGTAGACACTTTATAGATTTTCCTTGGCTAATATGGAAATACTCATAACACACAGCGTTAGGGGAGAATCTTTTGCAGCCACAAGTGGAGGGGGTTAGAAAATGGCCTTATGGAAACAATGAGTCACATAAAGCTGGAACTCTCATTTCCTTTAGGAAAAAGAAAAGAAAAAGTACGAGTTGTTCCAAGTGCAGCCCCCAAACTAATGGGCACAACTCTGTCTCATTCTCAGAGGGATAGTGCCCACTGCATGGTACGTTTATGAAATCATGCTAATTGTTTCCGTTCTTGTTGTGAAGAGGCTCTTTGTTGCAGTAACTAATTTGAATGCAGCCTGATTCCTGCTCCAGATACAGATGAGTTACAGCTGCTGAGGGCTGTGTGCAGCAGCTGCTCCTTCCTGCTCTCAAACCCCCGGTGTCATGGTCAAACATAAATCTTCCCTCTGTGAAGGACCTTCAGCCCAACCTGTGATTGAGTCGTAATTGGTTAAAAACATGTCAACACAGTGTTTGGCTTCAAAGGTCATCAACGCCCTGTGATTATCCCTCTCCATATGTCCTTTTCAACCACTGGCACAAGGATTTTAATATGTGCATTCCATCGGTTTAATATTCTGAAGCATGGAGGATTTGCTGAATTGTGTTCACAGGGCTTGCAATCTGTAACAACGCTCTAGTTTGAACATGCTCGCTCTTTACCTTGGCTTCCACAAACAGAGCTGAGAGTCTCGAGGGAGGGGTAGGGAGCTCGGCCAGGAAAGTAGAAATGAATAAGTAGCTTGCTGATTACATGTCTCGGCTTTTCCATCAGCAGCAATTCCATGGCTCTTCCATTAAAGAGGCAACCACAGCTACCCCCCCTTAGGAGAGAGGTGAGTTGGTCTGTTCCTGGGCCGTGACTGGGCACAGTTTAGAAATGGTAGAAGAATGAATAAGTGATTAGCTTGCTAGAATTAACATTTGATATGCTCATGGGGCTTTCCACTAATCAGCTCAGTTATATGTCCATATGGCTCTTCCATTAAAGAGGCAACCACAGTAAACCCACCCCCCCGGCTTCTCTATCTATTTGGCCTCTATATTTCAGAGCAAAACTGTGTAGTCTAAATCTCAGTTACTAAACAAAATAAACCCTAAAATTACTTTTTTTACAGTTCAATTAATTAAGCTGTAGAGGGAGACCACCCTGTTTTCTGTAAACATTTTCCCATTTAAACTGCTTCCTCCCAAAGGTAGTTTTAAAGATGTGGTTGTTGCTTAAAAGTAACTAAACATTTTTACAATACAACTACTTGGTTATGTTAAGGCAAAACAAACGACCTGATCGGGTTAGGTAAACGTGCATGTTACAGCTCAAATAAGTGTGTTTTTTTGTTCCAGTTCTCAAAGGCTTTAAGACAACTTTAGTCAATTGGTTTGAAGAATTTCAGTAGTCCCATGTTACTGTCAAGTGCCTTCACACAAACACAATCATAAGGCATTCAGGAAAAGAAAACTTCAAACTGAATTCATGCAACGACATAATCCAATAGCCTGCCTTTTAGTTTTTTTGGTTAGTGTGGAATTTCTTCAAAGACAAAAGCACAACAACATGAGAGTTTCTCTTTATCAGGTAAAGCTGTTGAAACTCAAAGCTAACACAGTGTTGGCAACGTGTCAAACATGTGGTTTGCGTGTCCTCTGAAGCTCTTTCCACTGCACATTGATCATGGTCAATAACGCACACTGTCACACTTGACTGAATGTGGACAATGTGATGCTTCGCTATGAGGCGAGAACAAGGAAGGAGCCTTTTGGCCACGGAAACAAAGAACTGGCATGAATAAACAACCTTCAACTGAAAATGGAAACATTGGAATAATTGGCAATGAAGAAAAGTTCTACCAATAAATGAAGACAGGCATTAACAAAGAAATGTTTATGTAAATGTGACAGTTTTTCTTCACGTCACTCTTTTTTTTGGGGTTAATTTATGTTTTGTACTGACACTGGTTTTTATCTGAAGTGTTCCGTCACTTGTTTAGCAAGGACGAAAGAGGATAGCATGATTTACATGTGCACATTTGATAGATTATGTCACTGTGTTATTGTGCATTGAAATGACTTATCCTATACTGTACATCATATGAACATTTTGAGCGGAAATCTAACCAACCTATTTTGAAAGATTTTATTATACTGTATATTCACTTTTTAGTAGGCAAAAATGCCTTATTTACATGCTAATGTGTATTATAAAGTTTCTTCATAAAATGTTACAAGTGAAAGTTTAAATATGATTTTAACATTGTCCGGCATGGCTGATACTGGCACATTAAAGCTCTAAATGAATGATAACTTTTAATGCGTTTTTGTCCTCAGTGAACATTTTTTTCAGAAAGATGTACGGAAAAAAAATGTTTCAATGTGCACTTTCCTGTCATTGTGCCATTTCAATACACCACGTGTATAATATACAGTATGTATTTGCAAAGAATAATACATCACACTACTGAGTCAGCCTTCATAGCCAGCCAGCCATCAGCTCCATACTGTATGATCAAACACATTCAACTCTGAGACATCTCCTGTTGGTGCTGCTTATAACACACAGACGTGTATGTTAAAACAAAGCAGAAACTCCCATGCTACATGACCAGTGAAAACTAAATGTACTTCATCATTATTTAATCTCCACACCTATAAATATTGATAACGTCTTAATTCTTAATCAATGAACAGTATGACACGAGGCTGGTCCAAGTAAAAGCAGATATGCAGTGGAGGAAAATGTGACGTCAAACATTCCAGTTGAGCAGAGCAGAGCGGTAACATATACAAGAGGTCAGAGCACCCCGGTGTTTCACTTCAACTGAGCACACAGCCAGATGTGAAGCATAACTGTGGAGAGGAGAGACATGGGACTGAAACACAGAGGAAGAACATGAGGACTAGGGTTTCAGACGTATGTATTTGAAGAACAAATGGCAGTGAAATATAATATCTGAAGATGTGGGTAGAGACAATAGATGTATCTAGAGTAAAATCGTACAAGCATTATGGAGGATGTCCATGTCTCCTCGACATCATCATCCTCATGTTTCATTCCCTGAGGGTTCCTCACAATACTACAACTTGTACTTTTTTCACAATCAATCTTGGAAGTAAAAGCCAGTGACCATTTAGGTTATAATGATTATTTGATCTCACTGGCAAAACGTTTCATACCCTCAATGTCATGATTTAGCTTGAAGTCAGGGTCAAGCATTGGAAGCCACATTTGTAGCCATATTTATCATTTCAAATTCACTTTGTTTGAAGCTATCTGTCTTACCTAATAGAAGAGGTATCTGCACACTTAGATCCAGTTTACCTTGAGCTCTCAGTCTGACAGATCTTCATCAGAGTAAACATGACTCAACACTGGACAGGCAGGCACAACTCAACAATACTACCGGTAATCTAATCATTGGCAGTATGCAACACAGCTGTGCACACCCTGCTGGTGAAAGATACAGCACTTGGGAAATGTAGTTTCTATGTACTAAATGTTGTACTGTGCTGATGAATAATAAGCATTGAAAATGCTAATCTTGGTCATCCACAGAGCTCACTGTCAACCGTTTTGATTTGAGCTCTTTTCCACCAAAGAAATAGGCCCTGCTGACTGCATGCTTTGCTAGTTATCCTGAGGAATGGTATGCATATGGGATATATTTTAGACATCTCATCACCTTAGTCAGAATTCTAAAATGATGTGCATGGCTAGACAATAAAGGGTAAATGAGTAAATGCGTTTTTGTGATTGAGGTTGGCCAACAGTTTGGATAAATAAAATGCATGCTCTGCTCTGCTAACCGCACTGTCTGCAGCTCTCAACACATCTGGTTTCTGCCTCAGTGTGCAGCATGTCTCTTCCTCTCCTTCTCTCTGGAGATGTGAGGACAGAATCTCAATCACAGGCCGCTACATTAACACAACATGTTGCTATCTATTTCCCCTCTGAGTGCAGTAACATCTTCATTAACAACAAGTGTTGCAGTGGCGGAGGAAGTGTTCAGTACCTTAAGTAATTTGTTAAGCAACTTAAGTACTCATACCACACTGCAAATACTACAAGTCAAAGTCCTGCTTTGTACACATTAAGTAAAAATACTTACAGAACATATAATCAAATGTAATGACCTGTGAATCTTGAATCTGTCAAATACAAAAAGCACTGCTGACATTTTTCAACTACTTTTGTATAACTTCAAGTATTAAAATGAAAGATACTCAATGCAGAAAGAACTACCTCAAATGATGAAATGTACTGAGGAACATCAATCATTGCCTTTCAGATAGCAGTACAGCATATGGTCACAGCTGAACATGTAACAGAGACTTTTCCTTTTGGAACATTTCTAACAAACTTACTGCAGATGATGGGACAAACATGCCCGACTGTTCTTCGGGTTGGGAAGGAGTCGCTTCATGAAGCGTATTATTTAAATGGAGGGGGGAGCAGGCCCGAGGCAGCAGAGATTTATTGCCTCCTCATTTTGTCTGACCTCAGAGCTTCACTATTTTCAGGATGCTGCTTCCACTCCTTAAACCAAATGGCCGCCGGAGGCTCCGTTTTAAATCCCACTCTTTCTTTTTCGCATTAGCCTGCGTTTTCTCATAACCCCGTCAAGCTCTCAAATCTCCTTTTCCTCCCTCTTATCCCTATCAAAGCACGCAGGCTGCTTTCTGGACTTTTCCTCCACACTCCTCTGTTTTTCCCTTTAAGTCTCTGTTCTTTTTCTCTTCTTTCCGTGTTATTCTAATGGCTCAGAGAAGTGATGCAACAGCCAGGCTGCGACAGGCAGAAGACATTTAAAAAAAAGATGTATACTTTTAACAGAATTGCATGGTGCTTTATTGTCTGCAACATATGACCAACTCCTCTTAAACGGCCTTAAAAAAAGCCAAGTGTACACACACCCACACCCACACACACACACACACACACGAAGTAAAACAACCTTTTATTCTTTTTGAGGTTTTACTTTTCCTGAACCTGAAAAAGAGCAGAATAGATCCCCTTTAATTATCTTCCATACTTTGTAAAATAAATTAAACATGACAGTAATGACTTTCTCCATGAATGTTGTAATTGATTTCTACTTGACTTATTTATCAGTGGCTTAAATGTATGGAAGAAGCAGTACGGGGGAGTGAATGCAGGGCTTGAAAAGCCAAAACCAAGATGTTAAATGCAGAAAGGTGCATAATGACCCATCACTGCTGGAAGATGTTCTTTTAGAGGTCATGTGACGCATCTGTATTTAAAGTAATGCCATTTTGCAATTGGCTGAAACTCAATCACAGAGCAGATTTTATGAAGAGGCTGTAAAGAAAACCTTTTCTGAGCAGATGTTAGGCCAAAGATTCCTCAAAACATTAGGAGATAAGCTTGAGTTGGCGTAAGCCCAGCATCAACTCTGAAATGGAAACCATGACTTAACTCCAGGTGAACTAAAGCTCTTATTACGCTCTTATCTACATGGATTATTATTCGAACAGAAATTAGGGCATTTTCATTGTAACTAAAACACAGAGGGATAACCGTTCGGACAGTGGTAGTATCAGGAACGACACCGTGTCCCATATCCATTCCAATTCCTTATTTCTCACAGGGGTAATAATGTCTGTTTTTGTTTCCTGTTCTTGCCGCTCTAAACAGTTGTTGTTGTGGCGTCAAACTGCAGCCTTCTCCAGTGTGTTATTAACGGAGTTAAATGAGTGACATACACAACACCTCTGATTTTAATTAAGCCCGATTTGAACTAAATGGAAAGCTCACATTTGGACTTGAAATGCTGAGATCCTTAAGCTGGTCACTAAATTGACAGGAAAGTAATCTGCACCTAGTTTATAAATATCTAAGTGAAGCATACATTTAATAATTTCCTGTTTTTTTATCAACTGTGATAGTTACAGTCTGCAGAGTGTTTCTAAACATGGAGGGTTAATAGCTTCTTCTCCTCAGGTAAAAACCACATGGGACAGCTATTAGTTGAAACACTGATCCTTATTCTGGGATAAACAAATGAGCTCTGCTGTTGGTAGACACTGGTCAGATAAGTGAGCACAGAGAAAACCTGAGAGGGGGTTGACACTGTGAGGCCCCTTTCTGTGGTGACATCACTCATGCTGGTGCCCCAGGGGACACAAAGTATTTATCACACTTTCTCTTTATTGCTAAATGGAGCCCCTTGAAGTGTACTGCAGCCTGCATTTCTGTAGAGGCAGATGCAGACAGAGAGGGGATGAGGTCAGAGGAGAACTGATGTGATGCATCTGAGCTCAGAGCAGGTAGGGTCAAGCAGTGTCCAAGTACATGGCTTTGGAAAAGGTTATACCTGTGCACAAAATGGGCTTTCACCCAACAAATGTGGGGGTGTTTTAAAAGTCACTAGAGGTCCATATGTTGAACAAATGGAAAGAATCCTTATCAAAGATGTTAGTTTCAAAAAAGATGCAGTGCGGAGGCATTATGGCTCTAAAAGGAGGAAGAGTTGCATCAGCCAAAAGTCAAGCAAAGCCATCTGGTGATGATAGCAGCAGAGAGAGCACAATGCATTCTGGTTGTTGTAGTTTTTTTTATCATTTGAGTTAATGGAATAACATTATTCCCTATCAATAAGAGCAATTTCCTAAAATATTTGCAACTTTCGACTCCTTAGTCAGACAATGTTATGTTTCTATGAAAGATAAAGACCATCTTATGAGCTGTGAAATACATCTTTGAGTTTCAACATAACATGAACTAGTCTGGGTTACTAATTTGTGACTTCTGAAAGGCTAAATCAAATGATGATATTCCCAATTACTGAATACAATACAAATGTCACACACACACACACACACACACACACACACACACACACACACACACACACACACACACACACACACACACACACACACACACACACACACACACACACACACACCTCTATCTGTACTTCCCTAATGACTGAAGGATGAGGGGAATATTCCCACCCAGGTTCTTGTGACACCATGGAAGAACGCCAACTGCATCAACTAATGGAGCACTCTTTAACCAGCATCTTGGGACTCTATTTGCAACGTCATCAGTGCCAAGCGGAGGATTATTTATTGGGCGATGTGCTGCAGTTTGTTTACTGGAACTCCGCCCCTCCATCAGTAACAGCTGCATACTTTATTCAAAATGTCATGAGCAGCTGGCTAAGTCCTAAACATGTCCACCAAAAGGCAGACTCCAAAAAGGCTCTAAAGGAGCAAAGACAAAAAGCCTGCTGATCGAATGGATATAAACCATATATATCCCTCAACTATCCATAACATGTTATTCATTAAGTGGGTACTCTACACGGAAGAGGCAGGCATTTGCACCCAAAAATCAAACACTAATCGGAAAAAAACAATGTTTTAATCTCAAGTGTTCTCTCATTTGAATGTGAATCAAATTGTTGCTAGTGACAACAACCAGAGCAGAAACAGATGCTCTTCTAGAGGAAATTCCACAAGACTTCCTGTGCTGGAGTAGAGCAGAGTACTGCGATGTGCAGGGGGTAGAGGCTGAGTCTACAGAGAAGTATTTACCCTTAAATGACGTGTCCCAAACAATCCTCTGGGCTTCCCTCATTGCTTCGTCTCCCACCCCCATCACATTCTCACCCCTGTTTTTCTTTTCCCTCCTCTCTTCCCCTGCCCCGACTCCTCTCTGTCCTCCTCCTCCTCTCTGTCCTCCTCCTCCTCCTCCACCGTCTCTTTGTTATCTCCCCTCTGGCTGCAGCCCTCTCGTAATAGATATGAAATGATGATAAAATGAAGTTTCCTCCTCTGTTCTTATCCCATGTTTAAAGCTGAAGCCCCTAAATAGCAGAGCACCTCAGTGAAAGGCTTAGAGACAAGAGAGGGAAAGAGATGAAATATAAGTCAAGACGCAAAGTCTGTACTCAGAGCGTCAATTAAGCCCAGGTAAATAAAGCCTGGCATGGTGCACAACACCAACTTGAGGCATGTGTCGGTGTGGAACTGTGGCTGATTAAGTAAGGAGAGAATAAAGTATAGAGTAATTACAAGGTTATTGTGCAGGATACTGTGTCTTAAGAGAACCCATGTGGCTTTGCTTTAATTCTCTAGTATGTTTACAAAGGCACAAAGTGCTAGGGTTTGATTTCATTCATGTGGATTTTGTTTTAAAAATATGGGACTGTAAATTACTATGCCAGAATTTGAAATGGTTATTCTTCCTTTGGAAATATTTCTAACTTTCCACAATGTACTGTAAACAGTTAAACGTTAGGGCAGTAAAGTCACTTGATTCATGAAAACTATGTGTTCTACAAAATTAAGTTTACAAACAACTAAATTGCAATTTCAATTATGTTTCTAGTTAAATGTATTTTCCCCAAGAATGCAGTTGCATGTGGTTAAGGCTGTAAACTGAAACAAAACAAAAAGGCACCAAACTTGGTTAGCTCTAAGCAGCACAACCTTTTGGTTGGTTTAGAAAAATATATCGTGATTTTGCCAAGAATAACTTTGTTTGTGACATTTTTAAGTAACATGGCGAACCAAAGGCGGTCACTTGTGGGAAAGTCCACTCTCTATTTACAGATTTATTTTCTAGCTTAGAATTTGAATACAAACTAATGATAACTAAATCACCAAATACATGTAGCTTTGCCAGTTTACCACATTATCAAACACACTGTCTCCTCTGCAGCAGGGCTTTGCTCCTTTGGTGAAATCATCTAGGTTCAATGGCTGCCATGAGTCATCGGCTACAAGCAGACATTTCCATGGGTCTGGCTCTGTGTGAGAGGTGTTTGTTCGGGAACACTCACTGGACATGACGGCCAGTAAAGTTAAGGGCAGTACAGACTCGCATTGTGTTAAAATATGCACCCTTCTCTCTACTGAATAACTTACATCTGAACTGGACATCTTTTGAGACCGCCACATAGGAATCGGAACGAACAATGCCAATGATTTGCAAACCAGGCAATATAATAAAAAAAAAGTCTTCTAAATAGCAAAAGAAACTCTTCTTCAGCACTTCTGATTCACTTTGTGCTTCCAGATGTGATGCTGTTCTCAGTTATAACAATATGAGTTTAATAGTAGAAGACATTTTTGAGAAACATCATCCCTTCTGTTGAGTTCTGGCAGTGTTGTGTGGTTAAGACTCCAGGGCTTTGTGTGTTGGAAGCAACTCTTCTCAAAAGCTAATGCATTTTACTTATGAACATGGAGATAATCCTTGTTGGAGCAATGGGAGATCATTTTTTGTAATGATTCTTTTTTTCATGGATCCTCTTGGTTTAAGACTGTATTCCATTGATCTGGTGGATAATATAAAGTACACAAGACAAGTCCTGACACTGAACAGGGGAATCCAATGATGTGGTGCAACTCAGTCAAGGCATGTATCATGCACAATCAACATCAAGTAAAACAACGTATCCTCATACAACATGATATGCTTCAATGCTTCCATCCTCATTGACCTCTCTACGCAGACTTGTTTGCTCTTTATGCCTCATAACCTCTCCTCTATGAATTTCTTGGGTGGCTTGGTAATTTGCCAAAAGTTACCTATTTCCAAGAAACGTATTAGCCAAAAGCCTATTGACAATCTGTGGTAAACTCAAGATTCAGGTGTTCTTTATGTAGAGACGATTAAATCAACTTATCGCATGAGTGTTAGTCGACTAAGAATTTCAGCCCTAAAATTGATTTCGTGGGTTGTTCCACGTTGCATCACTTTCTGTAGAGATGCATAGAAACTGTGTTTGAGAAGAGTCTAAGTATAATAACTCCACCATTTTTCAGTTTAAAGCAATGCAGAGCCTGCTGTTTATGTTGCCTCCTGCTTAAAGTCACATAGGTACTGTGGTTCTTAACTAAAAACTAATCGCCTATACAGTCTAATGTTATTTATTTATATCTATTTATTTGCAGTAGTGACACTTCATCGGCTTGGGCTCCACTAAAGAAGGACCACCTGCATACAGAACTGGCCCTGAGCCATTTCACCACACTTATATGAGGCGTTCACCATCGAGTCAATCAGCCGTCCAACACGTTGTTAAGAGCCTAAACATAACTCAGGCCACATTGCTAACCCTTGTCACCCATGTAGCTCCACTCGTTCACCCACTGCAGATGTAATATACACAACCTAGCTACAACTTAGAATTTAGGTCGGACCACAACCTGCAATTATGGCTGACAGACACCATGTTGCGGCGTACAAGCAAGTGATGCTTGAAAGTTGGACTTGTTTGTTGTTCTGAAGAATGTATGACAAGAAGGCTACATCTTGGGTGTTTCTTGTTATTTAAATGCCATTATTTCTAAAGCAAACACTATAAATTACAGTATCTCTAAAGTTTAGCTTTGTCATGACAGGAAATGTTTGCATGCTTTTGTATGCTTATTACTGACAATGACACTCTTCTTTGCTGCGAAAATCACTCAACAGAAACTATAATCTAATTTTGCTGAATTATTAGCTGGCCCAAAGCACTTGGCCACAGAGAGAGGGAGTCCAGATGGGACCCAACATCTCATGACATTGGAAGATTTGAAGCAATTACAGCAGCCTTTGAAAAAGTCACCAGGGGAGAGAGAGACATGTTCAGAGGGAGAGTTATAGTACACTAAGGCCTGCCAACCTGCAGAGGATGAGCTCCAAAGGGCAAGAGTTCTCCTGACCTCCTGAAAAAACTACAAGCAGCTGTATCAACACTCACTGTACAGGAGAACTGTTCTTTTCAAAGGCATGGCGGTCATGTTTGTTTTTCTTGACATTTCGGGATTGATATTATTACTTTTTAATTGTTGAAAGAGAGATATTTGTGAGCCTAAAAAAGTTGACACAAATTAGTACAAACATTTTTAAATGGAGGATATTGAAGAAGCAGCATCTAGGAAATCCTTGGTCCTGCATTTCCCATGATGCAAGAGGATAGCCGGTTTTCAGGCCCTATTGCCTCAAATATGCGTACTTTTTTCGAAACCTCTCAATTCAAAGTTGCTTTTAAAAATAAAAGAATGAAAAACCCAATCTGACATTATATTGATGTCATCATAAATCTGTAGTTGACGCCAGGCTTGGAATCTCGTCATTTTAGGGGCAAGGCCATTTGGCCTTTGGTCTCACAAATGTTTTAAGGGCACAAAGGCCATTGAGGGAAACATTTGGATTTGGAGCTTACAAATAAATAACTTCACTTTCTGATAAGTAAAACACACGAATGACATGGAAAACAAATCACTTTTTTAATATCAATAAAGTCAAACATTATAATCATATAGGCCTATGCCTCCTGAGTATTACCGTATATAAAATGAAATACTCTACTTTGAATAGTTCGACGCTCGCAAATTGTCAACTCCTTGAATAATTAGTGGTTTGCTATGTTTTCTATCTACTACTTCTCCCATTCACAAATCCGAAATCAAATAAAATAAAATCAAAAATTCTATTAATATGTAACAAATATATTCCATTTCAGAGCAAAAGAAACAGCCTTTAAGGGTCAAACTCTGCACATAATCATTCAGCAGTACACAGTGAAGCTCCAACATTCAACTGTATGAACAAGCAATACTTTGGAATGCAAAAGACTGTGTGTGTGTGTGTACGAGTCTCTTTAATCAATTTGTTCAACTCGAGCGTCAAATTCGCGTGACGCGTTCTCGTGGTAGCCAATCAGCAGTGAGGATCTCAGCCACTGACGTTGAATCAGAAAACCAAAACATCAGCCGTTAGCTGTTAGCAGAGCTCACAGCTCCTTATATCTGTTCAGAAACTGAACAAAAGTTAAACATGTACAAACCACAGACTGTCTGTATCATGGTGAATACTCACTGCTTTATTTATGTCTTTAGGATGTTGTTGTGAGTGTGGACGGAGCAGCTACAGGTTAGTTTAGCCTGATCGATCCGATCTCTTTTCAGAAAACACAGATTTTAAAAGGTTTTTTGCCTACCGTCTTGTCCTTAATTCATGTTTTTTACTAACCGGTATCAGTATTTTGTTACTTCAGCATCATTTTTGAATTATTAAATCACGGTAAAATATGTTAATGTTGTTGTAGTTGATTTCTACCATGCACCCAAATTTATTTATATAAATATATACCATTTAAAGTATGAGAGCACTCTCATAATAACGTAACACAATCAGAGACTGGATATATCCCCCCCTCTCTCTGGTCGCTGAAATGGGGAATTGAAATTACGGGCCAAAAGTTGTATTTACAGTATACAGTAGTAAGTATTAAAAGTAAGCAGAGGACACCAAACCAACTGAGACCCGTCTGTCTGCCGCATCTGTACCACACACACCTAAAGCTCCTAAAGCATAATCAGGCTACAGCCGTTGTGTATTTTATTATGTGAAGCACTCGATGGTCTTAGAAAAATATCGACTCTTTGTTTGTAGATATCTACTAAACTAAAGCAAATAAAGAGAGTAGGCCTGTTATACTGAGTGATATATATTATACACACTGCTCTGCTTTCTGCACGGACCTCACAGCTGTTCTCTCTGGAAACATCGCGATGCGATGAAAGCAGTTTCTAAAATAATATCCAGGGAATGCATGCAGAGCTGTCATTGGCTGAGATAAGTCCGGCCGTGCGTCACGACTCTTTGAAACATCTCTGTTCCCGGAAATGCATCCACGAAGGAGCCGTGGAGGAGCCATCAGTGCATCCTCGGTTAGAGCTCCTCCAGAGAGCCTCCTCAACCCTCGATCCTC